>NC_056747.1:191305525-191383025 GCF_019279795.1 Protopterus annectens | reverse complement strand
ACAGTTTTTGTAGATTGACATCGCCAGATGCATTTTTGCCTCTTGCACAGTTCATATTTTGATCCTAATATCAGTAAAACCCTGCATTCACAAACCTACATGTAACAGTACGTTTTTCCATGAGTTTGTGGTATTAGCCAAGACATACCAACATTGCCTGCCCTTTATCAGCTAATGGCTGGTTTGATGACTGTCACAAGTGCCAGAGATTCAACCTAGCTGTTCTCCACCAAAGGAGGGAGGAGTTATTGACACACTTAATGAAAATTGCTGCTATCTAGAGCTGTTGACATGGGGACAGGTAAGGTCCTTGTCACAGCTCCAAGGTGAAGTCAGGTCATTACCGCAGTGACAGACACTCCATGTAGCAATTCTAGGCCTGATCCTTGTTAAGTCTGATATCTGTCGAGCCACTTTGACTTGACAGGTTCTCAGCTGCCTTTCTACTAGTGACAGAAATTAGTTAGTCTAACCTTAACCATTCCCCATCCCTTCTGATCTATGTCATTGCCAAATAACCCCTTTTTTGTAAATGCAGGCAGGCTTTACTCTACCCTTTGACAAATTGCTTGAATTGCTCTCAAGTCTGACTCCTGTTGTTCAAGAGCTCTTATCAGATTTTCTGTGGGAGTTGCAGTTTATCCTGTCATAGGAATAATTGATTTTGGATGCCATCAGGGCAGCCTAAAAATATCACCAAGAAGTTGGACAGATTCTGTAGTAAGAACCTGTCAGAAGTAATTTCTTACTGGTAGGAAAAGCCAGTAGAATTGATGACTCTCATTCTGTCCCCAAGGATTTTCAGAACAGTTTGGCAACTACTAGTCAGGAAAGTAATCACAGCCAGTAATGATGGTGCTGTGGTACACAAGTAAACAAGATGGGTGGTCCCCTTGTACCTGCTGTGCAGGTTAGCAGTTATAGCTTGGGGCATAGCTTATTTAAAAACACCTTTACTGAATAATCACTTGTGATATAGGCAAACTTACAGTTGTATAAAAGCAATCAAACCATACTTGAGTTTACATTTTCAAGTGTAATAACATCACATATATTGTTATATATCATATAACCTAAGCAACTTTTATATAAATTATTCAGCGACTGCCTTCTCTTAAACCTCATTCCTCTTCCTCTTCCTCTGCATGAATTATTCCAGAAATTTCCATTTTGTTATAAACAGACTTCTTTATTAAATTATCCCTTATGACATAGGCAATCCATCCGTTCTCAACCCCTTTTCCCATTCATACACTTGTGTAAATGAAAACAAATTCTGTTGACATATTTTTAGTTGCTAACATTATACATCACTTATGTATCCAGTCATTGTCAAACATGTAGCTCATTCAAATCCTGCCTTCTTTTAAATCTCATTCCTCCTCCTCCAAACCATTATTCTGCATGTATTGTTGCCATGATTCTTATTTTTCTATGTAGTTTGCTCCTGCCATTTTCTAAAGTTTCTATTTCAAGTTTTATCTCCCATGACTATATTTACATCTTCTAGTCCAGTTAATGTAGACTTTGATTTCCATTTTCTAGTATTTTTGGCAGTCACCGTAATTGGAGTCAGCAAGGCTTTTTACTATGTCTAGGTAATTCCGATTTTTGCATAGCTCAAAAAATAATTTCTTTAGGTACACCAAATTGGTCACCCAGTATTTCTGATAGAGTTGTCTGCCAACTCATTACACTCCCAAGAAATATGTTCCCAGTTACCTTTCTTTCCCCATCACACCTCCAGCGTTTGCTGTCTACCAGTGAAAAAATTCTTGGGAGTCTACTTGGGGTATAAAAGTGTCTATGTAAACACTTCCAAGCAAAGATCCTAAATCTTCTAGACTTTGTTGAATATTTGGGAGTCTTGCATACATCTCCCCTTGTTTCTTTGTGAATTGCTTATCCAATCTTTCTTCCCAATCCTTTCTAACTGCCTCTGATTCTTTTAGTTGTCATGCAGTATTTTATATGCTCTGTTAATTATCCCTTTTTAATAGCAGATGTTAAGTTGTCAATCTCGCCTTCATTCTTGCTTGATGGTTCGGAGCCGATCCCTCGGCTCCGACTCGGCACTTGCTTTAGCTCGAGAACTCCTTTTACCAGCTCGAGGCAGCCCCATATCCCATGATGCAAGGCAGGAAGTACCCAGATCTCGTTTGCCGCTTCGCTTGGGAGGTCTTCTCTTTACCAGCTCCTGGTAAGTAGTTCACATTTGTGATATTTAAGCCCCTTTTTCAGTTTAAACTAATTTTTGATAGTTTAATTTTAATTTTAACCTTTTTTCTGACAGAAATCCCTGTCTCTTGTAATTTTTTTTAGTCAGTCAATTTTCCCTATCCCATCCCCCCCCTGTTAGGGTGTGTGTGTTGGTGTTTTTTACTAAATACCTCTTGGTATTAGTTTAACTTAAATTGACTGGTGTGTGTGTGTGTTGTGTTTAGGCACCATGTCTAAGGAGAGGGTTTCAGGTTTTAAGAAGTGTGACTCGTGCTGTCAGAAGATGTCTCTGACAGACGGTCACACTTCTTGCCTGTACTGTTTGGGCCCTCTTCACCTGCAGGACTCCTGTGCTATTTGTCACTCCTTCAGCCAGAGAGTCCTGCAGGAGAGACGCAATAAGTTGATTCTCAGGGGTCTTCTTAAGCCGGAGGGCTCTCCGGCTAAGTCGGCTCCACAAAAATCAACCAAAACTGCCAAGGCCCAGGCTTCTGTTTCTAAGCCTGCGGCCTCGGCTCCGACTCGTATAGAGTCGAGATCGGCTCCGGCTGGAGCCGATTCTGGATCCTCAAAGCTTTCGGCGCCGATGGCTATCGGTGCCGAATCTGCTTTGACCACTGTGGTGTCGGCTCCTATCGGCTCCGACACCCACGTGGCATCGGTGTCGGCTCCGATCGGCTCCGACACCCATGTGGCACAGGCATCGGTGTCGGCTCCGATCGGCTCCGACACCGTTACTTTGGTGGCTGTATCGGCTCCGGCTGGAGCCGATACATCGAGACGTTCTGCCGGCTCCGAGAAATCGGTGCCGACAGGATCAGTAGTATCGGCTCCGATGGCCCATTCCAGGAAGAGGTCGAGGTCTCCTTCCTTGGAGCCGATACTTCGGCTCGGCCGCCTCTTCTATCGGAGCGGAGCCATCTGAGCCGATCTTCAAGGTCATCCAGGTTGTCAGACCATGACCTAGAGAGAGTGGTCAGTAGATTGCTCAAGTCACAGGTACTGGCCCAAATGCTACACAGTCCGTCTCAGCAGACGACTGTTGGTCCACACCCCGTTACAGTTCCTCCTTCGACTCTACCCCACAGTTTGGAGTTGGAGTCTTCGGGCATGGTTACTGCTACGGCTGGAGGACGGATACCTCCTTCTGTCCCTTCAGCCCCTACTCTTATCTCCTCTTCCTTAGAGGGATTCGGTGGTCGGGCTTCCATGGTCTCCTCCGAGGGTGAGTGGCATCGGACCCTTGTCCGAGCCCGCTCTTCCCCTTGGAGCCTCGGCCTTGGTCAGCTCGGCTCCGACATCTGCCTCGGAGACTTCTTTTTCGGTGGCCCCTGGAGTTCCTAGCTCTTCGGAGCGGGTTCTCTCGGACCTGCCTGGAAGGGGAGCATTCGAGGTGATGAAGAGTGTACTGGCCACTGGTATCAGTCAGCAGTCTCTTCCCGTAGCTCCTCCCTCTATTGTACCTGTTGACATCTCTGCCACTTCTCTTGCTACAGGACCCAGAGATCCTCCGCCTCAGGTTTCCCCATTGGGAATTTCCCCCTCTTCCGAGGATTCTCCTGATGTTTGGGAGATCCTCCTAGGAAGAGGACTTGTAAGAGGAAGCATGTAGACTCCCTGAGTCTGTCACTTGGATACTGACTTTGATGAGTCAGAGGGATCCCTAGATCCCCTCTGAGGATGTCTCCTTCTCAGACATCCTAGAACTTCTGAAACAGAGGGAAACTGGCCCACCAACAATCCCTCTGAGGATGAGTCAGTATACCTAGAGGCGTTTGGATCTCGGCCCTCCACCTCCTGGGTGTCTCCGCCTTTCGACCCCCTTATGCAGGTTATTGCACGAAGGGCGTGGACAGCTCCTGACTCTGTAGAGCCAGTCCCTAGGAGGCCTTCTAAATTTATCACTGCCCCTAGCGACAAACAATTCCTTACCAAGGGTGTCCCCGCTGATGCCATGGTGGTGGCTGCGGCCACCAAAAAGGAACTTGCAGATCCTTCCGTGCCCGTCCATCCTCCTAATAAGGACTCTAGGACCATGGATAGGTACGGCAAGCGGATGTTTTCCTCAGCGACCTTTGCTATGCGTTCGCTGAATTATCTTTGTCACTTCACCAGACTCCAGAGATATCCTGAAGGAGCTGGGAGAAGTAGTTCAGGATCCTACAGCTGCAGGGGCCCAAGAAAAGATTGCTTCACAGCTAGGAACCCTCAATTCCATTGCTAACTCCTCCATGCGGCTAATATCTTATGCTGCGGATGGAGCGAGTAGAGCAGCAGGCACAGGTGTGGCTCTTAGACGCCAAGCCTGGATGCGGCTATGTGATTTTGCGGATCCCTTTAAGGCGTCCTTCACAAATTCTCCCTTTGATGGGTCAGCTTTGTTTGGCCCTCAGGTGAAGGAGACCTTGACCAGGTGTGAGCAGGACGGCAAGACTCTTTCTGCTGTTGGAGTCCGATTTTCCACCCCTTCTAGGCCTTATCCCAAAGGACAGAAGGGTGGGAAGATGTGGTTCCGTAAATCCCAAGGAGTCACGCCCGGATTCACGTGGTCAGTTTACCCCTAGAGGCAGAGGGGTAACAACAACAGACGCTCTAGAGGCAGAGGGGGTCCGAAGAACCAGGGCAACAGGGAGTCTCTTCCTGAGAAGCCCTTTCAGCATCCCTGAGGTGTTGCCCGGCTGTCCCTCCTTGGAGGCAGTCGGGAAGATTATCACTGTACCCAGAAGCCTGGCATTCCCTCACTCAAGACAGATGGGTACAGTCGATCATATCCAAGGGTTACATAATTCCTTTCGAGGAAAGTCCCTTCCCCTCAAGTTCCCTTCCAGATGTACCACCCGGTCTAAGGGACATTGCAGAGTTAGAAATTGCAAAACTACTGCAAAAAAGAGCCATTCAGCCAGTTACAATAGACCATTCAGAGCCGGAATCTACTCAAGGTTCTTTTGGTCCCCAAAAGGCGGGAGACTGGAGACCAATATTGGATCTCAGCAGACTCAACAAGTCTGTCAGGAAGACAAGATTCCGAATGGTCACTCTTCAGTCAATTCTGCCCTTCTTACAGAAGGACAACTGGATGTGCTCAATAGATCTTCAGGATGCGTACTATCACATCAAAATCCACAGGCGCTCCAGGAGATTTCTCCGCTTTCGGCTGGGGTCCAGTCATTTCCAGTTCAGAGCCCTGCCCTTTGGTCTCACTACAGCCCCCAGAGTGTTCACCAAATGCATGGCAGTGGTCACGGCTCACCTGAGACGTCAAGGATTCCAGGTGTTTCCGTATCTCGACGACTGGCTCCTGTCAGCCACCACCAGGCATCAGCTTATACAAGCCAGGGATTACACAATAGACCTTTGTTCTCATTTGGGCATCTCAGTCAACTTGAAAAGTCATCCTTATCGCCCTGCCAGTCTATTACCTTCATAGGCAAACTTAAACACTGTTCGGATGTCAGCTACCCTTACAGAACAAAGAGTTTCAGACATTCAGACTCATGTCAGGATCATTCTGGCCAGCAAGAAGGTACAGGCCAGAATGGTTCTAAAGGTATTAGGTCTCATGGCTGCGGCCATCACTCTTCTTCCCTGGCTCGATTCTACATGCGCCTCCTTCAGTGGATGCTGTTCACACAGTGGTCATACCAGCAACTCCCAATGCGTCACCAGATTCTGGTGACACAAACATGCAAAGAACATCTTGCTTGGTGGATCACATCGTCTCAGGTTCACCAGGGCAGGTGCTTTGTACCTCCGTCCCGATAGCCACTGTCACCACGGATGCCTCCCTGATCGGGTGGGGGTCATTATCAGGGCAGGATGGTTCATGGGGCGTGGCAACCGTTCGAGTACCATCTGCACATAAATGTCCTGGAGATGAGAGCAGTGCTTTTAACGTTGCAAGCCCTCAACGACTTTCTTCCCGTAGGGACAATTGCAGTCCTCACAGACAACATGTCTGTAGTTTGGTATATCAACAAACAGGGCGGGACCAAGTCCTACCCTGTGTCGAGAAGCGCTCAGACTATGGCAATGGGCGATCTCCTCTCATCGGTTTCTGGTAGCAACGCATATCCCTGGGAAAACCAACATTATAGCGGACAGATTGAGCAGAGCTATTCTCATGCCTCACGAGTGGTCTCTCAAGCAATCCATAGCGGAAGAGATTTTTCTGGAATGGGGTCGTCCATGTTGCGATCTTTTTGCTACTCCCCAAAACAGCAAATGTCCAGACTTCTTCAGCCTCTTCCCTCTATCAGGCCATCCCCAGAGACGCTCTGACCCAGGATTGGCCCCAGGGACTTCTTTATGCCTTCCCTCCATTTCCTCTGATCCCTCAGGTGATCCAGAAAGCTACCGTTTTGAGAGCCAAATTGATTCTCATTGCCCCTTACTGGCCTCGACAAGTTTGGTTCCCGTTCCTCCATCGTCACCTTTTGGTGCAGCCGTGGCATCTGGACCCAGTGCCAGATCTACTGATTCACCAATCCGGTCAGCTGCACCGGTCAATCCCTTCTCTCAACCTCACAGCATGGTTGCTCCACTTCCTTCCTTAGCCAGGCTTCCTTTGATCTCTAACCCAGTTAGAGATATCATAGTAACTTCACTAAAATCCTCTACCAGGAGGATTTACACAAGCAAATGGAAACGTTTCTCTTATTGGGCTAAGGCCCAAAATATTGATCCTTTTACTGCCCCTGTTCAGGCAGTTCTGGACTTCTTAGCAGAGATTTTTCATGCAGGCTCCTCTTCTTCAACAGTCAGAGTTCAGTTGGCTGCTATTTCTAATTTTCATGTCGGGATAGCAGATCATAATATTATGTCCCATAGGCTCTGCAGGGCCTTCTTGAAAGGAATTTTCCTACTAAAGCCTCCAATCAGGAATCCTCCTCCTCAGTGGGATCTAAATTTAGTGCTGACATCCTTGATTCTTCCCCCCTTCGAGCCAGCTGTGTCTTGTTCCCTGAAATATCTTTCTTGGAAAACGTTATTCCTAGTGGCTATTACATCTGCCAGGAGGGTGTCTGAACTTCATGCTCTTTCAGTTCGACCCCCCTATTTGGTTTTTCACAAAGACAGAGTGTCCTTGAGAACTAATCCATCCTTTTTACCTAAGGTCGCTTCAAAAAACAATCTGAATCAATCCATTGATCTCCCCGTATTTTTTCCTAACTATTCAGATAGAGCTGAACAAAAGCTACATTATCTTGACGTCCACCGTCAGCTCAGATATTATTTGGACAGAACAAAAAAATTTAGAAAATCTGATCAACTTTTTGTTTCCTATGCAGATAATAAAAAAGGCCTACCTGTTTCTAAAGTGACTTTGTCCAGATGGCTTTCTTCGGTCATCACTGAAATTCATACGATCAGGGGAAAACAGCTGTGCTCAAAACCTAAAGCACATTCAACTAGGAGTTTAGCTACTTCTACAGCTTTTCAAGCTAGACTGCCTTTGGACACTATTTGTGCAGCGGCCACTTGGGCCACTCCTCACACTTTTGTTTCCCATTACAAATTGGACTTGGCCTCCAGGGACAGAGCCAGTTTTGGCTCTACAGTCCTCAAGAGTTTGTTCCATTGAGCCACCCAGGATAGAGGTGCTAGGACGCGGTCCCATCAAGCAAGAATGAAGGCGAGATTGACAACTTAACATTAAGAAGTTATGTACCTACCATAACGTTCCATGTTAGTTGTCTTCTCTCGCCTTCTTTCTTGCGACCCTCCCTCCTTCCCCCTGGCCTGGACAGACCTTGTATAAGAAACTATTATGCTAAAGACCATTCAGACCTGGTCCTTTTTCCATCTGTAAGTTTCTTCTTCCTTTGGGAAGTATTTTATGCTTGGTGTTATTGCCCTTTTGTCAACAAACGAGATCTGGGTACTTCCTGCCTTGCATCATGGGATATGGGGCTGCCTCGAGCTGGTAAAAGGAGTTCTCGAGCTAAAGCAAGTGCCGAGTCGGAGCCGAGGGATCGGCTCCGAACCATCAAGCAAGAAAGAAGGCGAGAGAAGACAACTAACATGGAACGTTATGGTAGGTACATAACTTCTTATTTCTGTTCTAGATTCTACTAAAATCTCTACCAGTGCTGGTCTTTCACTTAGGATCCCCCATTTCTTTCTGTTTGCCTATGTTCTGATATCAATCCTTGATGGGGGGAAGGCAATCTCTAGCCTGCAGCCCAGCTAAAGGAGTGTAGTTTATCGCCTTGTCTTCATTTGCAGTACTTTATCCTTTCTAGGCTTCAGTGCCATGTCAGACAGACTGAAGAGTTATAAGGCCAGTTGTTACCAATGGAAACTTGATCCCAGTGTGTTCCAGAAACTACCGACAGCTTGGGGAGATGGTGGTGGAATTGTTTTCCCTTAGAGAAAAGGCCAGCTGAAGGGACCTTTGCTAGGTACATGGGCAGTGAATGTGTTCTCCATGCCATAAATTTCCCTAAAGTGTTGCAGGAAGTCCGACTGGACAGGGCAAGGATCATTGTAATAGCTTTTGTATAGTCAAGGCAGCTATAATTTCAGTTGAAAAGAAAGGGGCTAGTATATCTCCAGATGTGCACTTTACTGACCAGAAAGAAGTGTTATAGGTTTTTCCTGACTTTGTCATCCTGAAGCTAGCAACATGGATGCTATCGACATGGTCTCATTAATGGGTAGTTTCTCAGAGGACTTGCTACATGTCCTGCAAAGACAAGAAGGCCTGAGACAAAAACAAAATGGTGTCTGGCCAAATGAAGTTTTGGTTTATGCTGTGAACCCTGTGGAATCAAAATGCCTTTCTTTTGCCTTAAAGTGCACCAGTCTGCATTTGTAGATTGCTTGACCCCCATGGCTTTTTCCCTGTTAGCTCACACTACAGTTAAGCTGTCTGTGAAGGTCCTAAACTTAACAGCACCTTGGAATTTAATTTTATGTTGACGGTGTTAATTTTGTGTGTGTGTGTGCTTCAAACCACAATTTGCAAACAGTTCAACTTCTTTAAAATGACAAAATGAACCTAGAACATAATTTGTTCTTGTCCGAGGTGATTGAATTGGGACTTAACCAGATGGCTCAGCTGTCAGTTGTTTTTCTTATCAAAATAAGTGTGAAAACATTTTGCACCTTTGCAAAATTGGTAACGGAAATGGAGTGAGCTGTTTTCCCTTTTTTGCCATGCGTTCTACTGGTGTCCTTAGTGTGATGAGGCTCCAGCTCTGTTCTGAAGGTGTCAGACCTGTTGACATCGTGCTGGATGAATGGACATCTGCCTAGAATTCCCTGGCATCATTATTTGCATTGCAGCACTGGTACTCATTTTGGTAGATAAGCTTGCCTATTTAAAGCTGTAATATTAATCTGAATATGCTCAAATGGTTTGTCTTTCTTGACTTATGAGAAGGCCAAGAAGCTGGCTCTGATTCTTTTGCAGCTTGTGGTCATAACAGCCTTCACCGTCATGCTGTTTGCAGGTCTGAGGGATACAGATGTTTCAAATGACTATGAAATGTCTGTGGTGAAAGAGCCACCACATGCTCAAGAACCTGCTGTTAGTTTGGATCCTTGGATGGTGGAGTGATGGACAGTTCCCAAATGTCTGCTTATGGTTATTCCCTTTCTGCAACTAAACCTACTGCACACTGTGATGCATAGTTTACTTGTGGTCTGGTAATCCTATCCAGACTACCACACTGTGCAGAAACGGTAGATCCCCTGTGAGAAAGGACTCCTATGTCAAATAATTTGCATTGAATAGTGCAACCTGCTCTTAAGATAATGGAGAAACACCTAGAACAGAAGCTGCCAGTAAAAAAAGGAATAATTAGGGCATATAAAATATTCCATGAAAACTATAAGACTATCAGAGGTTAGAAAGGATTGAGAGGAGAGATTGGATAAGCAATTCACAAAGAAACAATGGGAGGATATATGTATGTCTCCCAGATGTGCAACAAAATTTAGATTATTTAGGATTTTTGCTTAGAAATGTTTATATAGATATTTTTATACCTCAAGTAGATAGCAAATGGAGGTGTGACAGGGAAGAAGGAGGTACTTGAGAACATATTTTCTAGGAGTGCAGTGGGTTGGCGGACTTTAAGGATTCTCTGTGAGTTGCACTGTTGGAGATGCTGTGTGGGCAGATTGGTGTGACGAAGGAGATGATTTTCAGAGCTATGATACCGAATCAGAATTGCCTAGACATGGTAAGGCCTTGCTGAGTCTAATTATGGTGGCTGCCAAAAAATAAGTTACTAGAAAATTAAAATCTAAACCAACAATATTAGAAGCAGTGAATATAGTAACAGAGAGAAAACACCTGGAACCAAGATCTTTAGAAAAGGGAAGGGACAAACTACATAGAAAAAAATGGGAACTGTGGTAATAGTAGATACAGAGGAGGAATGAGGTTTAAAATAAGGTAGGACTTAAAATGAACTGTGTAATGTTTGACTGAAAATGATTGGGTAGATTATAAGTGATGTATAATGTTTGCAACTGGGAGTGTGTCAGTATGGTTTGTGATGTAAAATGCCTGCAACTAGGATTGTGTTGGTGTGGTTTGTATTTTATATAAATGTATGATTGCTTATGTCATAAGTTATTTAATAAAGATGTTCCTAGTTTAAAAAAGGAGCAGGAATTGAATAATTTCTGTAACGTTGCTTAGGTTGTATGATATATAGCAGTATATGAAACAGAAAATTTACCCTGGGGATCACTGCAGTGGTGCAGTGAACTAATGGCTCTGCTGGACAAGGGGCATAGGGAACTAATCTAAGGAGGTGGCGAAAGCTAACACATTCTGGCTAGGCTTATAAATGCCCTTGGGCAGATAGCCCTAGTACTTGCCTATGAACCTACCTATGTGAAGTCTAATGTTAATTTATTAATAAATTTTGATTACTTTTGTATAAATGTAAATGTAAATTTGCCTAGGTCACAAGTGATAATTCAGTAAAGGTGCTTAAAAAAAAGACCCTAGAAAACAGTTGCCTTTGGAGCATGGTCTCATCCATTCTGACAGCTAGCCCATTATTTGGCACTAAATTGTACCCTGTCCCATTCAGGGAAGTATGTTGTTGTCTGGTATTGTAGCATTCAGGGAAGCAGTTCTTGTCTGGTATTGGCAAGTTCAGGGAAATAGTTTTCTTCTGATGTTGGGCCATTCAGGGAAACGGTTAATGATTGGTGTGTTGAGCCCTTCGGGGAAGTGTTTCCTTTCCAGTGTTGGGTCATCCAGGGAAGTTGTTCTTGCCTGGTGTTGGGCCATAGACAGTGAGCATGCTTTTCACAGCAATTCACATACTTAGGCCATTGTGCAAGCTTGCTGAAGCTAAGAAGTGGGTCTCAAGTCTAATCTTGGTGCCATGATTTGGAGGCCTTACCTAGTCCAGCCTTTGAAAGAGGGGAGACTCTGGACCTTGACCTGTTTCCAAGTGGAAAAATGCAGTCGTCCTCTGTTCGTTGGGGGGGGGGGGGTGATGCAGTGGTGGATACATTTGGATGCATTATTTTTACTGTCATGGAAGGTTTTTCACATTCTTGCTGGGCTAACATAACATCACAAAGTTAAAAGGAGAAAAACAATGTTTTCATTGTTCTGGTGGCCAAGAAAGATTTGCTAGGTCTAGTACAGGAAATTTTATTTTAGTCCCTGATATGGACTTGTCCTGTAGAGATGCTTTGCTAAGATTACTGTTGCTGCTGAGGACTTCATAGACAGCACAGCTTCCAGAACTCAATACCCTGTCCCGTCTAAATGTGGTAGACTTTCATCTGTCGTGGACACTGGTATGCTGCTTTTCACCCATCCTCAAAACTGGGGGGGGGGGGGAGATGCAGTATTCCTTGGATGTACCCAGGCAATTGAGATATTTGCACAGAAAAAGGATGTTAGAAACTCCAGTCAGTCCATGTCCTTTGCATCAGGGAAGGAGGAAAGGATTATTGTGTCCATATTGACAATTTCCAAATAACTGGCCCATCGTGTCATGTTTCTCCTTAGTAAAATGTAGAGAACTGTTGGTCCACAACATTTGAAGTAATGTCACTGCTGTAACATTCCTTTGGCCATACCTTTTCCAGACACTAAAAGTGGACATCTCTTCTGAACTAGAGCTGTGGTGCTACAGCCATCCTGCTTGGGTATATTATAACCTAGTCCTTTGCTTCAGACCACCTTCCTATCCTCATGAGCTTTAGGAATCATCTGAGCAGTTATGACTGCTGTAATAGGGATCACAACAAAGCACACAATACAGTTTGTGTACGAACTTAACACTGCAACAGTAGATGTTGCCTAAGATCACCATTTAAGTACCATTCCCTCCAGCCCCTCATTCTTTGTTTTGATACTGACGGCTTGGAGGGGTTACCTATCCCTTCCATAGCCAGCCTACCTTCCCAGTTCTCTTACAGGGCATTGCTGTGTACACAGGACTTAATAAATTTTTCTTGTCAGTCCCCTGAGGTTAGAATTTCAGAGGCTTTCTGTCTCTCTGAAGGTCAATCTATGGCCGTCCTCCTTAGCTTTCAGGCTAGGTGCCCTGCAGGTTGAGCAAGAAAGCTATAAAATGGCTTGGATAGATACTGATCTTGTACTGGGAGAGCATGCTGACATCTCTGATTGAATGTCAGTCAAACCTACAGACCTACCTGCCTGTCTTCCTGTGGCAGAGTCCTTTGTAGTTTGGACTACTGCAACAGAGATCTGCTGTTAACATATATCATGGTAAGTTCTTACACAACTGTACTTTTACTGGACAGCTGTTTCAAATTCAGGGCTTAGCTCGTAATGTAGAGATCCCTTATTTTGCCAGATTTGGCAGTGAGGTGGGGGTTGAAAAGAGAGAAAATGTTATACTCCATAGAGATCTACTGCCAAGTAAAAGCAGTTTTCAGTTTGGGAGGATGAAATCCCATGCCACTACATTTGGTCAGATTGTAGGTGATTCTTGTGTACTTCATGCACCTGTAGCATTAGATCTCTGTTTCATGACTGCAATACATGATGTGGCTTTTTGTGCACCTTATGGAGACAGAATTATGTCCCAACACTTGGTCTGAAAGGAGGTCTGCTTCTCCATCCCTATTTAAAGCAGCTAAGTTGATTTAGGATTTTTTCTTGGTAGATAAGCTCATCCATCTGTCTCTTGAGCCTGCTAGCTCAGTGGTAGTCATCACCTCTGAGCAGAGCATCTTACAGCTTCAGGTCTTTATATGCAAGGGACAGTATCCAGTGTTTCACAGGGACAGGATATCCCACTAGATGATCCACATTTCCTCCCAAATGTGCTTTTAGAAGTTTTGCTGAACCAGTCTATCAATTTTCCAGTTTTATTTTCAGTACCAGAAGCCATTGGAAAGACACTAATTTTCATTCATTCAGCAATCCATTATTGCATGAGCAGGTGTGTCAGCTTAGGAAGTTGATCTCATTTACTCAAGGGAGAGAAAGGTTTGTGTTTGCCAAGTAGTTTGCCAGCTGTACTGGCCTGCCTCCCCAGTGTTGTACCTCTATACTGTCCATGATTTTGGCTCAAAATGTTTTCCTCCTAAATGTGGTGATTTGGGGAGAAAAAGGTTGGTGGATTACACTTAAATGATGACTGTAATTGGAGTTTGCATTTTATTTCATAAATGCATGTTAATTTACATTCTTAATCTGCCATCTATTCTTATTAATAGTATTAGTATTTTAAAAAGCATCCCTGAATATTTTTGGAATTGTTCCTGTTTCTAGAGGTAAGAGGTTGAGATGCTTTCTTCTACCATATATGACGGTCTTTAACCCTCCTTGTATGAGCCTAGTACATTTGTTCCCCTATTCTGCTTCCTGTTGCGCCCAGAGGTCATGCAGCTGTGGCAGTAGTTTGTACTGTCACTGGCATTCCAGCAATATGGATGGTTTGTGTCCCTAACCCTTTGTGTTGACTGATGTGAGACTTTACATGCCTTTGCTTACTTTTTCCATGCTACCTCACACGCCTGTGAGGGCTGCTGTTACCAGATTGGGATGATCAAGCCAACAGCTCCTGGTCCTGCAGTCTTCGTTGTGCAAGCCTGCATTTGGACAAAAGCAGTAGGCCAATTGAGACCACAGTGTCCCTCTCTAGGGTGGGCGAGCTGGCATAAATCACTCAAACTTTCCACTGTCTGGCTTGTACAGAGCTTGAGACAGTAATTGAACTCTGGTCATCTGGGTGATAGTCAAAGCTGAATGCTGCTATGCTGCAGAGCCAGGCTTGCCAAATCCTTCGCCATCAGTTTGCTAAACACCTGCTAGGAAATGCTGAGGTCCGTCCTCCCTTCAGATGGGCTGCCTCCATTGCTTGCTTTAAAAAAATTTCAGTTGTGGCTGCCAAGCGTAGTCTCAGCCATGACTTTAGGAGTTTGGGAACATTTGGGAAGTCACAGCTCAAGTACTCACCCTACCTCTGAGTCTGAACATTTGCAGTCTTGTGACTTTGAGAGATTCAGCCCAGCCAAGAACACATCAGAGAAGGCTCTTGACACTGGATAAGATGATTAACGTTTTCCTATATCTGCTTGATTTATTTGAAGAATCAGGTCTATATTATGTCCTCGTGGAGGTGTTCCATTGAACGCCTCTTCATCGACCATTAAACCGCGAAATCACAAAACAGCGAACGTCTACATCGGCGATTTCTTTCCGTGGAAAATCACTAGACCATCCTTGTTGGCTTGCCGTTTTCCCCAGTGTAGTATGATCTCTGAGTTGGTATATTTAGTTGGGGGGGTGGGGCACAGCCCCCCACTTTGTAATGTTTGTAGTGATGTGTTTTTCTTTTCAGGGAAAGAAATCACTGATGTGAACGTTCGCAGTTTTGTGATTTCGCATTTGAAGGGTCGTTGAAGAGGCATTCAATGGAACGCCTCTTCGAGGATGTAATATAGACCCAAAGGATCTCTCAGTCATTCAGAAAATATTCCTCCATTCTGCTGCAGATGAACAGTCTTCTGCCACCTGCTGCCGTTGGACTTCCCTGTTATTCAGGTAAGTATATTCTCGTAGCACCTGTTTTATAATAATAGTGTGTAATGCTTTTTCATTTACGTAGAAGATTCTTACTGATATTATGGGGAATGAACTGCCAAGCTCTAAGGATGCTGAGCATTCATAGCAGGCTTTATTAGTGCTCATCTCTATAGGTATGCAGACTTCCCAGATGAGGGATTTTTATTGGCAGATTGGCGAAGTACCACCCAACCAAGAACCCAGCAAGGATGATTGTCTAATAGACAAAGTTACAACATTATCTGTTTTGTATGTTTTGACAGTACCTATTTAGTAGTTTATTGTTGCTTTTTCAGTTCTGTTCAGGTAGCAGCAATTTTGTTATCTTAGAAAAATTTTGTAATAATTTAAAACACTTATTTGCCACCAACTGTTAATTTTGTTGTCTATCTCAAGGTGCTGTACAGTTCTAAGAAAACTCCATGTCATATGGGGGTGGTGTTATTGTTTGTTACTAATGCCTCATTCAGAGCTATGTAAATATTGTAAAAACTGAGTTACTTGTACAGAAAATTGTAGATAAAGGGACTAAGTACCATTTGACAGTCTGATTTTTATACAACAGATATTATATACATAGTACTTGTATATATATTTTTTGATTTTATTGTGTTAGAAACAAAAGCACCTAGAATGACTTCATTTTGAAGAAATTTGTGAAATAAATTTATTGACCGCACACTCAATTCTCGCTAGGTCTTTTGCTGTAATAACTAATGTACATGAGACAGTTCACAAAGCGTTGTATTTTTGTACAAGATTTTGTAGCACATATTTTGTTGTACTTTAAACAGTTTTTGCTTCTTTCATTCTGTTGACCATTGCCTTGTCACTCAGTCTTTGTATTAAAGTGGCACACTCAATTCCTCAGGTTTATTACTGGGCTCAGTTCTGTCTTCCAGTGTCAGGGGACTGTACCTGTGGGTTTACAACATTCTTTTAGTATTGACGTATTGATGCTAATTATGTCTTGTGGAAGTGTAGCTAGGCATGACCCTTGACTTCCAAGCAAGTTGCTGGTAAATGACTTGGTTGTAGGCTGGAGTTGTGCTTACCCTCTACATTATGCAGTTTTTTTTTTTCAAACACCTTTATATTACTTGTGACATAAGCAAATTTACATTTAAAAGTAATCAAACTATATTAACAAAAACATTATACTTCACATATATTGCTATGTATCATATAATCTTAGCAATGTTACGTAAATTATTCATTTCCTGTTTGTGCAGTGTCATTTATCCAGAAGCTTGTTAGCTTTCTTAAAATTGTTTTACAGTCTTCCATATCCAGTTGTTTCAACACAACTGAGTGGGCCTTGTAGTTTAAGTAAATGAATAAGACAGACCATAATTTTCCTAGGAATGGTATAGGCTCACATTCCCAGTACTTGCTAGTACACCCAGTTTAAATGGTCATTGACAGGAAAACTCGACTTGATGAAATGCTTGTGTTGTATACCAAAGTTTGGCCAATCTTTTGTAGAAAATGAAAGAACTGCCCACTCCAAAGCAAGTTCAAAGAATTTTGAGTCAAACACAACTTTAATCTGTAACTGAAAACATGGCAGCAAGCCATTGGCTGATTTTGAACAGAATTAATGCCACAGGACCATCAGTAAGTGATGCAGTAGTTAAAATCATTACCTTGTAGCATATGGTTGTCTGAATCATGCCCCATGTAAGGAGCTGACACTTGGATTTGCATTTCCACTGTGTCCACCTGAATGTTCATCAGGATCAGTGATTTTGTGGGGGGGGGGCAAGCCCCCCTGCACCACCCCCCATACTCCCTAAATAAATAAATAAATATATATATATATATATATATATATATATATATATATATATATATATATATATATATACACAAACTCTGAGGTTGCACATTAGTGGGGAAAGGGAATAAGCCCTTCCCTAGTACACGTTACATTTTCAGTATTTTTGTGATTCAGTGTTTTCAACTTGTCTGTCAGTCTTTTTGCAATTTCTTATGTTAGTCATTTTAGGTGCATACACACATAGATACATGTGTGTGTATTTGTATAAATATAGAGTGTGTGAGTGTGAAATTAGTGTAAAAAGGTGATGCAGACAAGATCTGACCAAGCTAGAGTCTTCAGTGTGTAATACTTCAAACTTCCTGTAGTGACTGCCCATGAGATGTTTATAAATGACCCCTAAAGGACATACCAGCTTCTGAATGCCACTGACTTTTTACTTTTAAGTCTTTACAGGTGTATTCAGGCCAGTAAAGCCAAACCCCACTAGCTGTAGAGATACATGTTTCAGCTTTTTTTAACCTTGCCACTGCAGCATAAGTGGGTTGTATTTCTGACAGTTAGCCAAACAGAGCTTAAAAACAAGCCTGATGCCCATAAACATTGGGGTGCATGCATAGGATGTCAAATGACATCCAAACCAAAGGGTAAAGAGGTCACACAGGCAAAAAAAAAACATTAAAAACTTCAAGAAAAACAGCCAAGCTAGAGACCTCACTGTGTAGCATCTTAAAATATCATGTGGTGGAGGCCTGGGTTTTTCAAGTATACCCAAATAATCCACTTATGTTGTACTGGTAATATCACAAATGAGGCCAAAACGTGCATATCTGCATCCTGAGGGGTTTGTTTTTTATTGGTCTAAAGGTATGCACAAATACTTTAAAAGTAAAAAGTCAGGGTTATTCAAAAGTCATGCATCTGAAACAGTGGTATGTCCTTGGGGTAATTTGCATATATCCCTTAGGCCTCAATTACAGAAGGTTTAAAGTGTTAACAGTGAAGACTTGAGCTTGTGTGTGGTTTGTCAGTCCCTCAGAAAATATTATGCACCGTTACAGATGGAACTTCCAGAACCTTCAGTCATTCCTCCAGTTCTGTCAGCTTTGGAGAATGTGTCATTGCCTGCAATTTTCCTGACAACTCAGCCTGCTGCACCTAAAAAGGCAGATACATAGACTGTATAAAGTTCCACAACATTTTGATGCACTTATCCCAAACCTGACCCAACAGCTATAACTTTAACGTTAACTAAGCCTATCTAAACATTTAGTTTATTCCAATCCTATATACTTTGACAAGGATGAGAAAAAACGTGCTTCTGCAACTTTGGTTTTCAGAATTTTGAATTGCCTTGTTCATATGCAAGTTTATTTTGATTAATTGTGAAAGTATTAATGCTTTGTCTGCAGTTTCTTCCTGTGCGGAAAGTTGTGCTTTATATTAATTCATTTTTTCCAATTTACAGGTCACAAATTATTGTTTAAAGTGTGCGTATGCTTCTGTTGATACTGTTTTGAGATTTGCCTGGCTGCATTCTCAGAACCACGCAGATTATGTGAAAAATATTTTAAATTCTGCTTTGGATACAGATTTAGTTTTTGGTCCCTGTACTGCAAAGCTCATCAGAAAGTGTTATGAGGGGGGGAAACTGATACGGGGAATCTGTAAGATTTTTCATCTCTACTTTTCCAAATTGTGTAAACCATTCTTTGACCTCCTCATGTTTTGGCAAGAAACAAAAATAAACAGCCTTGACAAAATGCTGGTTAACAGACATTTAAAAAGAAATGAAAAGGGCATTCAAAAAATACAGAAATTTTCCAAAACCTAGGACGGTCCAAATCAGAATGACTGTTTTAAGTGTTGTTGCCCCCCTCCCAGCCTGGCAGCCTCTTTTTACCTTCCAGAAAGTCTGAATCGCCAGTTCTGTTTGGCAACATTTTCGGACAAATAGGTTCTAAAGATCCATCATCAGTTATAGATGGCAGTGGAAGGAAATTCTTCCTTTGGGGGGGTAGTACTTCATCCACCTGAACAGACTCCTCTCTTTCCCCTCATCTTTCAACAAATGCCTGAGGGAGTGATGGAGCCAGTTCCTCCTTTCAAGATTTGGAAGGGTTTTCAATCAGGGGTGTTTTTGGTGCCAAAGAGAAATGCTTAGAGACCAGTTCTGGATCTGCCTTTTCTAAACAAAGTTATGATACTACACAATTAAAAATGCTGTCACTTCACAACTTGTTTACCCCTTCCTCATTTAAGTTTCCTGGTAACACTAGATTTAAAACATGCTTATCACATCCCTATTTGTCCAGACTTCAGGCATTTTAAAGCTTTGTATATCTGCATAACTTTATCAGTTCTCTACATTAAACTCCAGACTCTCCATTGCACCGAGTGTTCACAGAGTATCTGTGGGGTGCAGAATATCCACATTTTTTCCATATTTAGATGACTTGCTTATCTTTGCAGAGTTTTTTTTCAGTGCGTCTTGGATGAGAAATATTTTACACAAGCTGGGATTAAAGGAGAACATTCAAGTCTTTTATTCCATCACACAGGATTGTGATCCTGGTGTGTCTGCTAGAGGCCTCAGTTCAAAGAGCTTTTCTTCCACAGGAAAAAATAGACTTGTTTCTAAGGTTGTACAGTCATACTTTGGTTACTGTAAGGGAATCCCCCTCTGGATTTTTGGTCTCACAGTATCTGTAACTCTTAATAGATCCCTAGCAAGACTCCACATAAAGATACTATGGTATCTAAAATATCTCAAGTCCTAGCAGTAGCAATACTATTTTTTTTTTTCAAATCCTAGTTCTGGGATTAGTCAGAAGAGAAATCCCTTGGAGAGACAGACAATTTCCTTAAATCCACGTCTCCCCTTCTCTCCTCTCCCACCCCCCTGGCTATAAAGTAGTCAACACAGATTTCTCTGACATTGCTTGGAGAGCATTTTGGGAGAGATAAAAGTGCAAGGTGTTTAGGATTCCAGAGAGAGACAAGCACATAAATATAAGATGCTTGCTGTGATCAAGGCACTCAACTTTCTGAATCATCTTTGGACCCCTGGACCTCTCCAAGTTGTTAGACAATACCAGAGTCATGTGGTACATCAACAAGCAAGGAGGAACTAGCTAGGTCTTGCCACTTTCCAGGCTATCCATGTTAGCTATGGATATAGTTTCACAGCACGGTTTCACTCTACAGGCATCCTACATCCTGTCAAAGCAAAACTGTGCGACAGATGAGCTTAGCAGGATAAATGCAAACCCTCATAAATAGAAACTAGATCACGGGGATCTTCCAAGATTTGATGGGTCTGTGGGTGGGATTTCCTCAAGTAGACCTCTTTTTCCTTTTCTTTGAACAATCTACTGCCAGAATTCTGCTGGGTTTTGTAGATATTGTCACAGCTAAATGATCCATATGTAACTAGATGGATAGCAAATTAGCTCACATAGCCCAGGAAATTAGGGTCATCTGCTCTACTTCCTTCAAAAGTCTTGTCATCTGTGTACCTTAAGGTTCAGTCCTTGGGCCACTCATCTTTTAAAATGTCTAAGCAACTGTTGCAGGTTTATGGCAGGCCAGTTTTGCACATGACTAAACTTGGTGCCATCATAAGTTTCCTAGGACATCCAAAAGATCCTTTCCCAAGCCAATAGCTGCAGTCAAAACCATGGACTAAAAACTAATGCCAGGAAATGTACAATAGTATCTTTAGAATACTGTTACACATATGAAAAAGCAGGTAAGAAGTCCCTTGTAACTATCTCATTGACAACACACACCTGAAAATTGATCTTGTAGATGTTCAGCATGTTTCACTGTTGCTGTAATTTTGTAGGATTTCCTGCTGTGGAAGCCCTTGGCTGGCCTAAATACCAGAGACTTGTATCCCTCCTCCACTCCCGGCAGCCACTCCATTTCTTCAGGACACCTGGGTATAAGAGTAGGCAGTCTGCACCATTTTCTAATTTCTTTCTTGCCATCCGAGCCTGATACAACCTTTGAGTATGGCAGTTGGCCTGAAGCTAGAGACACGGAGTACAGACAGGTACCACAATTGGGGGGGGGGTCTTTTTTCTTACAGCATTGTCATATGTTGGACTCCTGTGGGGAAGAGTGATGTTTGCATAGAGTATGGGAAAATCGGTCCTTCCCAGGCACTTCCACACACTGTGTCTGTTATGCCAGAGCTCAGAAAACAATGTACCCAACTCTGTAACCAGTGTGATAACTTCAACTCTAGGACCACAAAGTGTAGGACAAAGGATACTTGGAAAAGTTTTCATAGAGAGGATATCAGTGGCCCATGCACACTGGTGTCTGCCAGTAATGCTGAGTCACTTTCCTTGCAAAACAAAGTTGCCTCTGAAGATGGGCAGGGTGCCAGACAACAGCCTGACATTTTCAGATAGTATAGGCTTGTTTTCCTTAAAGGAGAGGAGATGTGTTCACAGTTCACCCAGACAACTGTGCACAGCCGAAGCCTCTGGTGAGGCCCTTCTGGAGTCGCTGTGTGCCGAAGGACATTGGGTGTCTGGTCCGGAGTTGCTTCACAAGATCTGACTTCCCTCTTCACTTCTAAAACTACAGAAGGGCGGAATCCCCTCGTATAGAGGAATCCTCAGTAGACTGGGCACAGGCTGTGGCTGCCTGTCTATGGCCTTGGCTTACAATTACTGATGCCACACTCAAGACCATACCCAGGGCAAAATGCAAGACTTGACCCAGTGTGCCACTGCCTAGGTCTACTTAGTTTCAACCATTTCAGGTTTGTGTGCTGGACTTTTGAACAGTTTAGCTGAAGATCTCCCAGATTTTTTGAGATCTAGACAGCTAAGCACTGGCAGAACTCCCTGCCCCAATACGTTCTGCCAAAAGGGAAAGGAACCATTCTCCCTCAGAGTCTTCAGATTACTATGATCAAATAAAGATGAGTTGGGTTATGGTGTACCTTATTTCCTTGGGGTCATTCACCAACTCTGAATCAGATTAAAACCTTGTCTCAGCCTTGTCATCCGAGGGCTTTTCTTTTGGCGAAGTTCTCTACAAAATGAAGGAATTGTTCCATTGGGAGGCTCAGGATTAACCTCCCCAGTTTAAGAAAAGAGCGAATTTCTGAGCACAAACCTCTGGCCATTCCTGCAGTTCTTGAGATTGTGAATGATGTGATCCAAGACACTTCCCTGCAGCCTTGAATTCAGCTCCCTTCCCACAGGAAACATCATTTTTACAGGGTCCTACACTCTCATAAGCATCTTTTTTAAAGAATCCTTTGTCAGATTCTGAAGTAAGCTCAAGATACAAGGAGCCATAGGCTGCACCTCTAGGAACTCCTTGCCTAATGATAGAAGGTAGGACCCTGGATAGATTTGACAAGAAAATGCACACCAGCTACCATGGCTGCAGGAGCATTCAATTGCAAGTTCCTTCTGGTCATATTCCAAGAATCTCTTCTGGAACAAGTGAAATGGAAACTGGAAGGGATGGAAGATAGTGTTCCTGAAAGAATTGTTAGAATGCTGCAGCACATAGGTTGCAAAGCATTCTTTGCATTGAGGCTTTGATTACTTGGAAGCATCAGGTAGGGTAGTTGCATCCAGGTCTGTTAGCAGAAGACTTGCTTGGTTAAGAGAGTAGTCTCTTCCTAATCATGTAAAATCAGAAAGATGCTCCACTGGACAAGGAATTTTTTATGCCCATGATACTGTAGGATAAGGCAAAATCTCTACAAACTGTCCGGGACTTTCTGCAGATTCAGCACTTAAGGTTTAGTAGAAGTTACTGTGCAAAATTGTGGTCCTTCCCTACCACACAACCTAGACCACGGACCAGAAAAACCTTGAGAGACAGCAAAGAAGGTGGCATGCTGAACAAGGACATAGCCTAGCAGAATCCTCTCCCAGGGAGCAGCTATGACTCAGAACACCTCCCCTGTTCTCCCACCTGTAAGTCCACCTCAGCACTCTCCCTTCTCCTCCAGCAAAGTTAGGAGGCAGGCTTTCCTTCATGAATGCATGAGAAAACATTACCCAGGACACTTGGTTCCTCCAGATCCTAAAGTCAAAGTACAAACTGCAGTTTTATTTTCTTCCAAGACTTGCAGGTACCCAATTGGTACCAAACAAGCAGCTCAGGGAAGCTCAGATCCCACTAAAGCTTCTTCTGTAATAGGGCTGCATTGAACCAGTCCCTCAAAATGAACTAGGAACAGAGTACTAAACTCTCTCTTCCTAGTGCCAAGAAAAGAAGGAACCTGGAAGACTAATTCTACACCTTTTAAGGTTAAACAACTTCCTACCGGTTCCCATGTTCAAGATGCTTACTCTACAAAAGTTCCTGTTTGTGCTTATCCATCCGGTTTTCATGTATAACCTTGAATCTAAAAGATGCCTACCTCCACATACCTATAGCAAAGGAACACAGGAGGTATCTCCAGTTCTGGACAGGTGGGAATCACTTTCCATTTGTTGTGCCCAGAGTGTTCACTAAATGTCTGCCTCCAGTAGTTGCATTTTGCATGACCAAAGGCATATAGATCTACTCTTACTTAGACTATTGCATGATACAAGCAAGTTCTATGAAAGAGCTAGAAAATACTCTTTTCCCCTATCTGCCTTTCAAACTTTGGATTCTCCTCAAGTCTGAAAGTGTCCAATTTCTCACCAACAATCAGACTGGTATTCTTAGGAGCCCCACTAGACTCGAAACAAAAGGGACTTATTCCCTATGTGAAGATTGCTTTTCTAATGCAAAATTTCAGGACAGTATCCCAGCAGGAGGTGGTGTCGGCCAAATAAATATTGAGAGCTCTAGGGTTGCTTGACTTCCTGCATCCCTTATGGCACCCTTGGTAAAACCTCAAAAGAGCAAGATCCAATGGTTTCAGAAGGATGTGCACTGTCAGTACAGACAACCCTTAAACCTCAAGGTAAAGCTTTCCCCCATCTGAAAAGGGAACTGTTATGGTGGATAGAAGCTTGCCTTCAAAACAAAGGAGTTCCTTTCCATTGCCAGTTATAGAACCAGATGACCTAGCTTGGGGAGCCTATACAGGCAGTCTTCAAATGCAAGGTAGGTGGAGAGAAAAACTTCCTCCAAAGCCATATAAACCTGTAAGAAATTGTCAAGTTTACAGGGGCATGGTGGCATTCAAGCAAAACTGTAAACCACATGCTGTCTTGTTAAAAACAGACACCACCACAGTAAATTGATCATTAATCGGTGAGGTGCAAAATCCTACCCCTTCTACCACCTACTAATGCAAATCAGGGAGATGGCACAAGTGATGGAGTTGCACCTAGTATCCCAATATCTCTGTGGAAAGCAGCAACTTTTCAGTTCACTTAAGCAGGTCTGTCTAAGACCCCCCTAACAAGTGGATGTTGAAAAAGCACATTAAGAACATCACCGGAAAATGGGGTGTGCCAGCAGTATACCATTTTACTTCAAAAGAAAGCTGGCAGCTAAGAAAGTGGTGTTCAAGGGGCTCAGACAACACAGCCTGGATGATGATCAGCTTCTCCTTTCCATGGGCAAGTCTACTTCTGTAAGGTTTCTCTTCCATAGCTCTCAAACCAGATGTAAATATCAGGGTGGGAGGAAGGGCTGAGGATGATTAAATTGCACCCTTCTGGTCAAAGAAGCATTGGTTTCCTCTGCTACATAACTTGAGCAAACAGAGTCATGGTTGCTTCCAAAGGAGGGTGACCTCTATACACAGCACAAGGGGAGGCATCATCCACCCCAGTCTACACATAGTGAATATGGCAGTCTGGATGATATGATCCTTATCCCTCTGGGACAGGTTTTAGGCAAGGGTCTCCTTATCTTGAAAGAGGGCAGAAGGCCCAGGACCAGGAAGTCATACATCTCTAAATGGAGAAGTATGCTGCAAGACAAAGAAGCACCCCTGCTAACCTCTGTTCCCTTGGTTTTAACCTTTTTGGCAAAGCTTTACATGAAAATGTCCCTTACTCGTTTGTTAAAACCCATGCCTTTGTCATCTCTGCTTCCCTTCCAGTGCATCTCCTTTTGTTTTATCAGCCTGTAATGAAACAATTCATAAAAGGCATGGTCAGATTAAGGCCACCCAGGAGGAGGAGGAGACTTCCAATATTGCTGCACATTGAGTAACCACTTAATTCTTGTTTTCCCAGTGTGAAAACAGAAACTCAGCAGAGAAGGCCAGTGGATTTTTGAGTTTCTGGGTAAATTTCAGTAATTGGCTAGTAAGTGCACTGCCTGGATGCCAGCAAAAAAGAAGTAGAGAACCTGAAGGAGAATCTGCTACAAAAGGTGACGAAAAAACACCAACTGGGAAATATACTGCAAGCTGTTAAGCAAAATGCAGTGCAAGCTCCAGACATGACTTCCAGTAACCTAGAGGAAAGCATAAGACAACTCCACACAGGCTTAATTAAAATAAACAAAATACTGAAGGAATATAAACTCAAACAAAAAGCTGAAAAAAATGGAACAAGCTTTAAACAGATATCCAGATGAGGTGATAAAACTGCAAAAATCCGAGGTTGAAATTAAGAAAAGGCTAGCTGAATATGAGACTGCTCAAGAAGAGATGTTTCAAAAAATAGAATTAGAGCACAGAGTGTGTACGGAAAACCTGAGATTTTCAGCTTTACCAGAGAAGCTGGAAGGAACAGACTGGATTAATTTTATAAAAGCAGAAACAAGCAACTGTACTGGTATTCCACAGCAGGAGTTAATTGAAAGGGCACATCATGTGTATGCTCCAAATCTGGCTATGAAAAAGCAGTCTAGACTTTTTAATAGTTAAGATGCAATCCTACAGCAGGAGTTGATACTGACAAAACTGTGGCAGGACAAAGTACTGAAAGTGGGAGACTGTGTGGAGAGTGATCACTCATTGTACACCAGGCAGAACAGGAGTACATTAATTCCACTGCTCAGGAAATGTCGAGAAGCATGCGTGAGATTCAAACTGCTTTACCCAGCTATCTTCATAATATTCTTTCCTGGAGGGACAAAATAATTTTTTGATGAAGTACATGCTAAGGGGAGAATACAAAAGTTTGCCCAACAAAAAGTGGGTTTTGGAAACGGGAGATTCTACTTTTGGTAGCAGACCTCAGAGAGGCACTGCCATTGAAACCTTTTTTAGTGTCTCAGTGGAAGATGCTTAAGAGAAGGAAGAGAGCATGAGAGTTGACTAGAAGAATCGAGAATACATTGGAAATGAAGCAGATACAGGATTTGGGAGATGGAGATGAACAAGAATAAAACCAGTAACTTGGAAATTGACAAATGTGGGATTACAAAGTAATAATTGTATTTGTGAAATATGACAAGAACATCTGGAAATATTGGACTTTGTTAGACTTGTGGGGGACTCAAGTATATGCCGTACTTCAGGTCATTAATGTTCAGAAAAACTTAGGGGAGGGGATGAGGAGGGAAAAAGTTAGCGGTTAGTAAAAGTTTTTTCTTAATGGTACTGTTTTTATAGTGTTTTTCTTTGCATGTTGTAAAGTTTTCTCAATTGTTTTAAGTGTAATGGGAATGCTATTGTAAACAGGTCGGCCTTTCTGTCTTGTTCGGTTATAAGAAATATAAGCGTTGCAATTAAAACAGCATGACAAAAGAAAACCATGTGTTTTTCCTCATTCTTGCATGGGGGAGTGACAGGATTATGGCCCCTAGCTTGATCTAGTAAGTTTTAAGAGAAAGCGAGTAAATGAAAAAGAATATTGAATATTATAAGGCTTTCTTCTAGCAAATAAATGTTTGCTTTAGTAGCAAATCTGTATCTGGTCCTAATCTCCATGCAGTTTGGTAGAGAAATTGGCTAGGAGATGATGTTTTCTGAAAGCATTCAGATGCTCTCCCAGCTGGAAGAGCAATAAAGATGACAAAACCAGACCACTTAGTAGAACCACAGGCTGCACCATGCAAAATAGCAAGGATAAACTTTCTTTTAGGTTAACTCAAGTCTGCGAGTGTGGCTGTCAGTTTGGGACATTTTGATCATATTAGGAGAGTAAGTCTTCAATATTGGAAGATGTACATAGTTTTGTGTGCTAGTATTAAGTTAATAGGTTTTAGGGGGTATTGGGAGTGTTTGTTTTTGTTCAAGGGCTTTCAATAAGCAAAGTTTTGTGAGATGACCTAGGCTCAAATGGATATGACAAGAAACAACTGCATAAAAGTTCAATTTAACAAACAGTGTATGCATGTAACCTAAAACCTGGAACTAGACATTTAACAAAAAAGCTGTTCTACATAAAAGGTGGGAATAAAAACTTAATACAGTGATGCTTTCTGTAATATCTTTAAATGTCAATGGTCTCACAGATAAATACAAAAAAGAAAGAGTAGTGAACTATATTAAAAATGTAGAGTGCAAATAGCTATAGACACACTTAGAAAGAACTGAACATGTGAATTTGATAAACGCTTTCAGGATGGTTATTCAGAGGAATACCTGGGACAAAGGAAAATGAGTACTTCTATTAATTGCAAGAGGAGCTCCAATAGTGATAGAAGAGGATAAAAAAGATGATAATGCTGTATTTGTATAACTAAGGGGCTGTACTGGCAAGGGAGGAGGAGTACACTGGCATGTTTATATTCCACCTAAAACTGCTATAATGGAGCTTAAGAAAATTCTGGGAGAAGTCTGCTTTTAGCAAGGAATATTACTTATAGGTGGGGACTGAAATTTGATTTCCAGCAGTGAAGATGTGTCTGGGGGCCCGGTATAATAAAGGAGGGTAGACTTTTGAAGAAATTTATGAAAATATTTGGCATGGAAGGTGTTAATTCAGTACTAGGGTTTGAGTAAATTTATTTTTCTCCAAGATACAAAAACTGGGTTAGACTAGACAAAATTTACACCTCACAGGAACATGTTCATTTAATTGAAAGACTTGATATGCATCTAATTTCAGGTCATGCACCAGTAATAACTAAAATAGAGTAATGAAATAAAAATGAGACTCTGGTGTTTTTCCAACTATCTGATGAAAAGAGAGGCAATTAAGGAATGAGCAGTGGAAATTATTCAGGAGCTATTAGAGAAGATAGACATTTCTTCTGAAAATATAGCTAAAGAGTAGGATAAAATTAAAGTGGAGTTTAAAAATAGAGTGAAAATAAAAAGGGAGATATGGTTAAGAAGTAAGAATTATTATTTAGAGAGTCTAACAAATCTCAGAACAGTCTTAATCCATGATAGAGGCCAATCTGCATATCAGTGTTCTGGAACTGAGGACAGTGCTCTTAGCGTTGCAAGCCTTCCAATCTGTCCTCCCTGTAGGAACAATTGCAATTCAGTCGGACATGTCAGTAGTCTGGTACATCAACAAACAGGGTGGAACCAAGTCTTTTACCCTCTGTGTTGAGAAGCTCTCAGAGTGTAGCAATGGGCAATATCCTCCAACCACTTTCTAATAGCAACGCACATCCTGGGGAGATCAGATGTGACAGTGGACAAACTGAGCAGATGCATTCTCCTGCCTCATGAGTGGTGTCTCAGTTCCAGAGTAGCAAAGGAAATTTTCATTTGCTGGGCCCAGCCTTGCTGTGACCTCTTTGCATCACCCCTAAACAAGTGCAGCAGTTACTTTGCCGTATTTCCCCTTCAAGAGGAGAGACCCCGAGAGACGCTATCCTTCAGGATTAGCCCGCGGGACTACTCTATGCCCTCCCCCCCCCCCTTTACCACTGATTCCCGTCTTCTTAAAGAAAGCCAACAATCTGAAAAGCAAGGTGATCCTCATTGCACCCTTCTGGCCTCACAAGTCTGGTTCCCCTTTCTGTGGCCGCCTCTAATTCACTGTCCATGGATTCTGGACCCAGTTTCAGATCTTCTGTCTCATCCACAGGGACTGATGCACCCCAATCTTCAGAACACCAAGCTCACGGCTTGGCTCCTCCAATTCCATTCATCAGGCAGAAAAATTGATTTTCCCCAGCCCAAAAAATTCTGTTGGCTTCCCTTAGACTTTCCACTAGGAAACAAGCACAGCAAGTGGAAGAGATTTTCTATTTGGGTGCACAATAATGGTCATAACCCCTTTTTCTGCACCAGTTGAAAAGGTATTGGAGTTTTTAGCTATGCTTTTCGCTCAAGGAGAAACTGCTTCTACTTTTAATGTCCAACTAGCTGCTCTTTCCAATTTTCACAGTGGGTTCGAAGACCATTCACTAATTTCCTATAGATTGTGTAAAGTGTTCATGAAGGGAGCTTTGCAGTTGAAACCTCCATTTAAAGACCATCTAGCTCCTTGGGATCTGACTTTAGTTTTGCAGTCTTTGGTAATTTCTCCCTTTGAACCAGCGGCTACATCTCAGTTTCTTTCATGGAAAACCATTTTTCTCATAGCTATTACTTGCCAGAAGGATTTCTGGATTACAAGCATTATCTTCAAAACCCCCATAGTTGATTTTTCATAAGGATAGGGTTACTCTAAGAACCATCCCATCTTTTCCTAAGGTGGTCTCATTAAACCATTGACTTTCATGTTTTCTTAATAAATTTTTCTAACAAAGGTGAATATTCCTTGCATTTTTCTGGATGTTCACGGACAATTATGTTTCTACCTCAACAGGAATAGAGTGTGTAGAAAATCGGATCAGTTATCTTCTTTTCTGGTCCATCTCTAGGGAAACCTTTTTCTAAAGTCACCTTGTCAAGGTGGTTGAGATTGTATTACTTTCATATGCAATATAAAGAATCTCCAGTTGTCAGCGCCAGTGAGAGCACATTCTACTAGGGCAATAGCCATGTCTGCTGTTTTTCATTCCAACGCTTCTGTGGATGAAATATGAGCAGCAGCAACATTGGCTACTCTGCATACCTTTATCACTCATTACAAATTGAATCTGGTCTCCAGGAGAAGAGCATCCTTTGGATGTGTGGCTCTCAGGAATATCCTTCCATAAGGCCACCCAGGATCTAAAGAAGCTGGAGACTCTATCCCAAAGGTCAAGGATAAATGAAGATCGACATCAGATAAATTATGTACTTACCATAACTTTCCATCTGTGCTCTCGATCTTCATTTATCCTTGGCTCCCCCCCTCCTCCCCCCCCCCTCCTGCAGACTTTTGGAGGATTGGATGCTTGTCCTGGTAACTTTATCAGGTTTCACCTTGGACATAGCCTCTTCAATTCCATATGCATATTCTTCTTTCTGTGTGGCTGCAAACTCGATCTGAGGTAGCATGAAGAGGGGTGTTGTGGGTAGAGTGTTAGCTAGAGAGTCTTTGGCTCATGTGAGATGTGTAATGGCTGAGCCAGTTCCAAGGATCAAAACACTGTCCCCAAAGGTCAAAGACAAATGAAGATCAACACAAATGGAACATTATGGTAACTACATAACTTCTTTTTTTACTGCAACTGGAATATCCTCAATCTACACCAGTTCCGCCAGCCTGTAACTTGCCTGACTGCTGCCCTCAGTAGATTGTGTAAAGTTTCTCATCAATTTTGTCTCTCTCTATATTTTAACTCCCAGATCAGACTCGGCAATGTTTCTTTGGTCGACTCAGCTGCTGCTAAACAATCTGATTGTCAATCTCCTCCCCTTTTGACTAGGATGGGGAAGCATTTGGTACATATGGGGCAAAAGTGTATTCTTCTACAACATTTATTTTTATACTTTTCATTTGTCAAGTTCATATGGAAAAGTTTGCCTCCCTTGAGAGCATGGGAAACGTGACATCCTTTCCCTCATCTGAGGAAAGAACAGCATTGTGTAATCTTACTGCTTCTGTGTCTCAAGTGGATACTCACTCTTTGAAATGTGCTTATGATTCAACAGATGCCACTTCAAAGACTCCTGTTATGAGGTGGCTTTGCTTGGTTGTGTACCTTCTTGGGGATGTTAAAGCTGGAATTTTTAATTCTTCCTTAGAGAAGGTAGTGTTTGGCCCATCTGCTGCAGAGGTCCTTAAGTACGATGACAGAGGCAAGCTGATTCAGGGGATTTCTCAGTTTTCAGCCTTCCTTCTCCAAGTTTGCCAGAGTTTAATGCTCTCTACAACTTTTTTTCCAAAAAAGCAAAATAAGCAGACCAAGTAAAGGACAGTATAACAAGTCTGACTGTCTTCAGATTCTTTCCCACCTTGGCATACCATGAACTTCCATTTCTCTCTTTGGCAGTAGTTTCTGACAAATGAGTTCTGAAAGTGATTCATCACAGATACAAGTAGTAGTGGGAATCTCTCCCTTCCAAGGATTCCTGCTCATCTGCGAGGTCAAACATCTCTGTTTGTTTGTATTTGTTTAATGGGGTAAAGCACTGATCTCATGGACCATTTCCAGGTAAAGCTCAGGGAAATAAAGGTCATATAAAGGAAGAAAACGTACTTACATGTACAAGAATGTGCCAAAAGCAGATGCATATTTACAGATGCGAGAATATGGTACAGCAGTGATTTTTCCCTCTGATTATTCAACATCTGCTGACTCGGGGGGGGGGGGGTATAGAAGTGGTCCATCTTCATTAAGTAGATTTTTATTCAAGAATGTTTCTAGTGCCATAGTGTGTTTATGGAGACATTCTGTATTTTTCCTTCCTAAACCAGTTTGTGATGGTGCCCAAGTTCAAATGTTATCTCTTTAAAACTTGTTACCTCTCAATCCCCGTTTAAGGTTTCTGGTGACCTTGGATTTAAAAGATTCTTATCACACTCCTGTGGCTCCAGAGTTCAGACCTTTTAAGGTTTTCTGTATTGGGATCACACTTTCAGTGCTTTGCATTGACATTTGGATTATCTGCTTCAAACGTATTGTCTAGGTCCAGTGGTAGCCTACAAGATATCAATATCCATATTTTCCTTATTTGGACAACTTGCATAATCTTTTTCAAGAATCAGAAATTTCTCGCTTGGAAGATAGGTCTCTTGCACAGACTGGGGTTCCACAAGGACATCTAAAAGTCTTCCTTCTTGCAGGATTGTTTTCCTGGGGTGTGTTCTCAATGCCTCAGTTTAAAGAGCTTTTCCTCAGAAAAAGTCTATCTGCATCTAGGTCTATTTTTGGATTTTTTTTCCATTCAGACACTTGCCTCATCTGTGGAATTTCTTCAGGATTCTAGGTCTAATGTCCTCTATTTTTTCTTATAATCCTGTAGTAAAACTCCACATGAGAAAAATTCATTAGTAACTAAAACCTATATTGTTCCAAAATCAACATTCCCTGACATTCCAAATTCCTGTTTTGGGATTTATGAGAAGTGACGGTTTATCATATTTATCAGTATTGCAGTAAACTTGGCTATATGGGTTATATCCTGCTAATGATATAACAATCAGACACCTTCCAAAGCTTCAGGGCACATTCTACACTCCCACAATGTTAGCTTGAGTTGAACTGACTAAAAAGACAGGTTAGGGCACCAAGCCCTTCCGAGCTTTCCTGCCTTTGAAGGGGAGTACTTTTCTACAGGCTTTCAAGGATCGATGTTCACTTCTGCTGTTCATTTGCTTGACAGATGAGTATACTTTGTGGAGAAACCTTTCACTTTAAAAAATAGTTTCATTGCACTTTCCTACTTAGGAAAGTTTATTTTAAGTTAGGAGTTTGTGGTTTAATGGACTGTCAAGAGACTTACCTGTACTTTTAAATATGAGCGCACTTTTTTCTGGCAAGTTTAAAAGTTTGCAGTAGTCAAAAAAACATGTTTTTCTGTGGAGAAATTTTAATTTACTACTTGGGACTGGCTAAGTGTTTTAAGGTGCTTTTTACAATGTTTTTATGAAAAAAGTGACTTTTGAAGACTTAAAATGATGCTAAATATACATTTTATACTGCTTGTTTTCCCTTGGAAGGAGGCACCATTTTCAGCTTTGCCATGGAACATTGCATGCCCTTCCAGCCACAAAAAAAAAAAAAAAAAGTTAACCAAACAGCTTTTTCCACCACAGTATGCTAGCAGTTTGTCCCTGCCATAAGTGGGTGAATGCTGTTATCAAAACTCACTCCTCCAACCACTTATCTTTTACACTGTATCCTTCTGGTGGTAGCACATACAGCCACTATGGGGATTAGCCACATCCTCCGTGGCTGTAAGGGTCCTGTAGTGGACAAGGGTGAGCCACTCTTGTCAGTCTGGGGGAGGGAACAGGAAATACTTCCCTTTCTGGTCAGAAAGTTTACCCCATCTGGGAGAAAGCTGCTGCTTTTACCATTAAAACTGTTGGTCTCATTTTTCCCGTCATAAAGAAACAGAAAACTGGACATGCATCAACTCCTCAATTTCCTTAGTAGTTTACTTCAGGTTATTGATCCTTCTTATAGAGTGGTTTCTAGTAAAAGAAAGCGGGATGCCTATTTTCTTGGATCAACTCAAGATTCTGAATCTGGACAGGAAGGTGAGGGGTTTTCTCCTCAGTTTTCTGATTAAAAATCAGAGTAGCTCAGTTTTGGATTCTCCCTGTGGGGAATTCTCTTTCTCTGAGACTGTTTCCAAGTGGAAAACACTGAGGTTTCTCAGTCACTCAGAAAAGACTGTGATCTGTTACAAGTGAAATTTCTAGAACCTGCACACATTCCTCCAGTTCTGTCAGTGTTGGACGATGTGTGTCACTGTCTGCAATTTTCCTGATAGGCTAGCCTGCTGCCCCTAAAAAAGCAGACAATATATAGTTTCTCAATCTTGTACTCCTTCCAAACCTGACCCAGCAGCAATAGCTTTAGTTTCCTGCTGCTGCTAAACATTTGGTTAATTCTAGTTGTAGTCTTTCTGACAAAGATGGACAGATTATTGATCAGAGTGTAGAGTTGCTGGAGCCATGTCAGACTCGAAACCAGTCACAAGTGGCGTCCCACAGGGTTCTGTCCTGGGACCACTCTTGTTCGGTATATACTTTTCCAAGGTACAGGCAAACGTGGGAGGACTATGGCTCACCAAGTTCGCAGATGACTGCAAACTGGGCGCCATAATCAACTCACCAGCTGACACAAACATCCTTCAAAAAGGTCTCACAGAGACAGATAACTGGTGCCAGCACTATGGTCTAAAGCTAAATGCCAAAAAATGTATGGTCATACCCTTTGGCAAAAACAATGTGCCCACAAATTACCACATAGGCGGAAACCCATTAAGTACAGAGAAAGTTATTAGGGACCTGGGGACCCAAGTTGATAGCAATCTCTCCTTTGATAACCACATTGCCAAAGTGGTTAGAAAGACCTTCTACATAGCCACCCTCATCACGAAGGGTTTCACATCTAGATCAAGAGAGATAATCGTGCCCCTTTATTCATCCCTCATCAGGCCCATCATAGAATACAATGCCCCTTTTGGGATGTACCTTACCCGACACCTGCAGCAGTTAGAAAGACCCCAAAAGTATCTCACCAAGAGGATCAAGGGTCTCAAAGAGATGTCATATGCTGCTCGGTTAAAAAAAACTACAGCTCTACTCAGTTGCATGCCGCCTACTTCGAGGCGATCTATGCCTGACATACAAAGCTATGTCAAATCCAGAATTAATGGACATGCTCCACCTCAGTAAATCTAAATCCCTTAGATCCACACGCTCGAGGGGCTTGAACCTCAGCACAGAAATAAATAGAACTTGCTGGAGGGGCAGGTTCATAACCCAGAGGCTCCCTTCGCTCTGGAATAGAATTCCAGTTCATGTGAGGCAGAGCACCTCACTGAATCTCTTCAAGAAGAATCTCGATAGGTGGATGGGGGATCGTAGGTTTGTCCCAGGGATTACTCCCGTGTCACTATTAGACAGAGGCACAGTAAACTAAACCTTAAAGGGCACAGTATACTCAAATCAAGGGGTGGCGTAAGCCATACAGAATCGGGCTAGGCTTATAATTGCCTCAGGGCAGATAGCCTAGTATGAACCTATGAACCTATCATCATGGGAAAAATATATATGCTTCTGTAACTTTGATTTTCAGAATTTTGCATTGTCAGGTTCATATGTTAAAGTTTGTTCTAACTCTGAATGAGGAATGTTTTTGTCTGCAGTTTCTTTGTAAGGAAAAAATCTGCTTTAAATGATTTAGTTTCTTCTATTTACAGGTCACTAATCATTGTTTACAGTGTATAACTCAGCTGATACTGTTCCCAGGGCTATGACCATTTGTACTGTTTAGAGGAGATTGCCTGGTAGCATACTCAAAACCTCCCAAATGTCAAAATTTTAATTTTATATTCTTTGGTTAGAGATTCAACTTTTAGTTCCATGGTTGCAGAGGTCATCAGAAATTGTGATGAAAGAGGTAAGTAGATTCAGGAAATCTGTAAGATTTTTCAGCACTCCTTTTCCAAAATTTCTAAGGGATTCTCTAACCCTTGGTCCAGTTTCATCAAAAAACAAACATTCTCCAAAATGGGGAAAATAGACGTTTAAAAAGAAATGTGTATGTGGGGGGGGGGTCCAAAAAAAATTCAGTAACCCCTTCAAAAAGCAAGGGCAGTCCAACAAGTCAGAATGACAATGTAAGGGAATTTGCCCCCACCAATGCATCCCTTTTCCCTTCCAGAAAATCTGAATCTAACTCTTGAGTTACTCATCCCTGGAAGATATGTAGGGAGGTACATGAAAGAGTGCATTGTACTCCGTTACTGGTGTGATGAAGGCTGTGAACTATCTAAGTATAATGGCCTTTGATATGGATTTCCTGCATATACTCAAGAGTTGTTGCATATAAGTGAATAGTCACCACTGTAGGCACATGCTGGTGGATGTTCCGCTTAACCATCTACCTCAGTACACAGGTCACATACCACTTGGTCTACTCATAGGGATGTGTTGCCTACATTAGAAGTGTATTGTGTGTTTGCTTTTATAACATAACCCCCCCCCCTCCCATTATTTTGTTTCATGTGTCTTAAAGGCTGTGGCAACAATCTTGTGTGTTGATACTGTATCATACTTTGACTGAATGATTGTACGCAATCTGCAGTCCTCCAGACAGCTGTTTGGACACAGGATGTGTACATCATTCTTGACGTCTGTGACTTAAATGGACAGGAAAAGGCCTTGAATACAGCTCTGAGATATGGACCCGATTACCGGGCTGTAGATACAAGTCACTTCACCATGTTTAGATGTCATGTATGTGATCCATTGGTCTACCTACTTGGTGATATGGGTGTTTATGGCCACTTGTGACAGTGTTGCATTTCATTTTACCTCTGTGTGGATTTGTGTCAAATGCCTTGGCTTGGTCAAGTTCTGAAAAATGATAGTGTTGTCATATTGCAGGCCCTTAATGACCTTCTTAAGGACATCTAACAGATATAACACACACATTTGTAGCATGAGCAAACTGCAAGTCTTTCAAGCACAGCTATGATATTAGCAGTGTTCATGAAGAAAGGGTCCGTGATGATATATTGGTCTACTTTACAGACGAGAAGAGTCAGGATGTGTCTGTACATGCACACATCTGGTGCTGACCCCCCCCCCCCCGTCAGATGGATGCATGTTGATGTACACCTTTGTGTGGGAACATAGTCTATCTGGAGGCTGTGTTGAAGTATAGATCCAACCGTGTCTGGCAGGTCCATGTTCAGAGTTATACTGTAGGCAATCTGATGATGTCATGGCCCATTGATTCTGTGTTAGCCATACAGAGCACATAAATGTGCTGCCCTCCTTAGCATAGAAACTGAGCAAGATTTGCATGTATACTTTGGCTGATGGATAGTGGCAACGGGGATGACATGCAAGACAGTCAGCTAGCAGATTGTCTATTCACTTCATTTGGGTATGTCTGGTGGCATCCACATGTACATCTGTGCTTAGTTGTATATTCCACTTAACATTTCAAATGTATTGGAATACATGATTTGTGAAAAGACCTTCACCCGTACAACTGTGGTCATTCATCACATTCCACAAACTGGTACCATGTACATAGTCGTACATCTGTAACAATGTCCTATACTTACATCAGTTGCACAACATATGCCTGTATGTGTTTCATGGCCAAGCTGTGTTTGAGCAGCCTGATGACATATCAGGACATATTGCCGATGAGTTGTTTGGGACTCATGCAGAAAATTTGCTGACACAGATGCTAATAGTCACACAATGAATGCTGCTGATCCCCTCAATAATCCTTGGTTCTAGCAACACAACTGCCCATACAATGAATTCCCCAAGGTTGCAACTATATCAAAACGTGATACATTGTTGTATATATCACAGATTAACATCATGTGTATGAGACAAAACTTGTGTAACCATGTAGTCAATATGAATTTATATTGATGTGTCACAGAGCATTTAATGATGGTATGTAGACAACAGCACACCTGTGCCATATTGCAATTGTTATTGTGATAACTGTGTTGACAGTTGATCTGCTGCACTACAACACGTCCTAATACGTCAGCAGTATACATACAGGTGTATCATACCATGTCACTCAAAAAGTACTATTATGACTCTGTCATAGATCATGTTGAGGTGAATTACTTGAGACGTACCTCTCTGCAATATATGAAGAGACACATGATTGAACTCTTACATTGTGTCCCAGGCAGATATGACCACAGCCCTTAGCAGCATTCTATCTTCACCCAGGATGATGCCACAATATAAACAGAGGATGGACTTCAACAATTGGCTTGGCCTCTGGTGCCAATCCAGGAGGATCCAGTATATCTCAGCCTGGGAAGACACAGTCGACAAGCTATGCTATTTGCCATAGACGGTCTGCACGTGTGTCCTGTAGACTGTCGGATACTGGTGAAGATGCTTGCCTCCCCCATAATGCCTTTTTAGGCAATGTCAAAGCAACAGAAGTTCTGATGTAACAGCATTCACTGGAGGCAAACACAAAGTTCTGCTTAATGCTAGGAGCGTCAACGTGAAGCCACACTTTAATATTGCCAATCTGCTAGCTGACAGATTTGATGCAGACTTCAAGCCCCTGGCCCCACCGGCCATATCCCAAAGGATACCTGATACTAATCCTCTGTCTACTATCTCTACACATCAGGTCATATCTGTGCTCTCCAAGACTAAAAATACGGCCTCAGTGGTACCAGTTAACATCCCAGGCTACTTGCTAAAAATCTAAAACAGGACCTAGCAGACCCAATTTGTGTCCTTTTTAATCATAGCCTGAGAACCGGCTTTGTTCCAGCAGGATAGACAGCAGCAGTAATCCCCTTGCACAAAGGGAGGGCCATCAACCAACTCCCAGAACTATAGAATTATAAGTCTAACCAGTCTCCTCTGCAAGGCCATGGAAAGAATCATCATGGACCTTATCAACAAGGACATAGGTGACCTTCAAACTCTAGGCCCAACCCAATTTGGCTTCATTAAGGGTAGATCATGTTGTAGATTAATGATAGGTCATGTTGACTGTGACTTTAACATTGACCACCATGTGTCTACTATAGTAAGAAACTTTCTATGTAACACACTTGATTAGTAAAGGTGTCTCCTCAAGAGCAAAAGAAGTTATAACCCCCTGTACTCAGCATATATTTGGCTCATAATTGAGTATAAACTGTTGCAGTCATTACATTTGGGTTATCTGCCTACAGGTAGCCCTCAGCCAGCCTGAATATCAGAGTCTTGGATTCCTGCGTCTGATGCTGTCGCTTCTTCCATGATGTCAAGTCATCAGGGGTATAAAACATGCTGCCGACACCATTACATCAGTCTTTTTTGCTGTGTGGTGCCCAAAGCAGAAGCAGTTCGCAAGTGCCGGTCGGCCAACTCCTGAAATTTTTGTTTTCGAGTTTCAGAACCGAAGTCTTCGAAAAAAGCTAAATACCCCATTGGGGATCCTTTTTCTTGCTCTTAGCCGATGTCAGTAAAAGTTAACAATTGTCTTACCTGTGGAAAGCAAATACCTCATAAAGATTTTCATTTGTACTGCATTCCTTGCTTAGGCCCAGACCACAACGTCCCTCGCTGCTGGTTTTGTGCTTTATTCAACCCCCGAACTATTCATCATAGGTTTATTTTTGCAGCTAATTATTTTGGTACTCAGTTTAACTATCCAGAAATGGCTTCGGTAAGCCATCTGACTACCGATATTCTGAAAAAACGTAAAGATAAAGGCAGAGACAGACCACACAGGTCGAAAACTGCCGACAAAACTTCCATTAAGCTAGTCGCCAGTTCACCGGAACTCAATGAGGTGCTTTTGCAGCCCCTGATACCCACTACTTCAGATTCGCAGGCCTCTACTGAGACCTATTCGGAGTCCGGTATGCCACGAGATGCTTCGACTATGGAACCTGCGGATGTCTCTACCTTGGATGGGTCCGGAGCCGCTGTGCAGGCACCGGCTTCTGAGGGTGTATTCTCACCTACAGATTTGCATTTCAAACCGATGCCGTCTTCTTCATCAAGGCCTAAAAGTCGACCCACGCCTAGAAAACCGATGTCCAAACTGCATGGTCAGGCCCATATGCCTAAAAAACAAATGCTTATAATGGCTGAAGACCTTATTACTTTAATTAGGGGAAGCCAGCCTTCCCCCTCTGAGACCTAGAACTGATTTTCCTTCTGATTCTTATCAGGATTCTGAAATTTCTATTTCTTCTGATTACCAGGATTTGCCCTTATCTACCTATGAGGATTTTGATGCAGAGTATTCCATTCCCTCTGCTTCCCCTCCAGAAGATTTTTCTTTTGGTGAAACCTTGCACACTCTTAGGGGGCATTTCCATGTAAGCCAGGATTACTCTGACTCCAAAAAGAGGCTTAGAGAATTCTTACTCCTCCCTCAACACAGGCCTTTAGCTATCCCTCCTGTTCTGGACATTGTAGATTATGCCTTCTTGGAATCTAGCTTGGCCCCAGACACTTTACCTGCAGCTCCCAGAAAACCTGACCGGTATTACAGAGTACCAGACTCTCTCAAGTTCTTCAAGAATCCTACTGCAGATCCAGAGACCATTTCCCAAGGACCAAAAGGCATCAAGGCTACTGCTGTCAAAAACCCTACCCTGTCTGATAGAGATTCCAGGGTCTTTACACTTCTGCTCCTTTGGCCATTAGGGCCTTAAATTGCCAGTTTCATATGTTAAAGTATCAGCAGCATATTATGGGACTACTTAAACAGAAAAATGATGTTGATTCTTGACTGTGCTGAACATAAAGAATTACAAGATTTAATGCATTCTGCTGAACAAGTTGGTAAACATACTTTGCAGTGTGTTTTTGACTCTAGAAGCGTCTTGCAGGGCTGCTGTCACTGGGTCTGTACTTAGAAGGCATGCTTGGCTTAAGGAGCAAAACTTGCCAGATCATGTTAAAGCTAAATTACTGGATGCTCCCTTAAACCAAGACCGCCTGTATTTGGCAAAAAAGCAGAAGTCGTCCTTAAAAAGATGGAGGAAAAAGCTAAATCTATGCAAACTATTAAAGATTTCCTGCAAGTACAGCCTCCCAGATTTAGTAGGCATTGGCCTTCTAAGAATTGGTCCTTTCCAGTCTCTTCCAGACCTTCTCAGTCCAAACCAAGGAACAGCAGACCACCTAGGCTACAGTCTCAAGGTACACACAGGCCTAAGCAGTGGGGGGCTCCCACTTCCAAAGCTGGAAGTAGTAAGACATCCCCCTATGGAAAAATGTCACAATGACTTAACCTTAACCCTTCAAAGCCCTGCTCAACTGCCTGCTCCCTTAGGGGGAAAGCTCGCACTGCATGCAAAAAACTGGGAACTCATTACCCAGGACAAATGGGTTCTAAATATAGTTTTCCAAGGATACATATTCCACTTCCACACCTTACCAACCCCAAGCGGTTGGCCAGACCTACCCCCAAATCAGTGGGCAGAGGCTCAACAGCAGGTTCTCTCTCTTCTAAGTATCAGGGCTATTCAACCTGTCCCAGCAGAAGAAAGGGGACAAGGTTTTTACTCAAGACTTTTCCTGGTACCCAGAAAAGACAGCTCCTGGCGTCCTATCCTGGACCTCTCTATTCTAAACACATTTTTGGTAATCCCAAAATTCAAAATGCTAACACTTCAACAGCTGCTTCCTATGCTAGGCAAAAATTCCTGGTTGGCAACCTTAGACTTAAAGGAAGCTTACCTGCACATTCCAGTAAGGGAATCTTGCAGGAAATACCTATGCCTCAGAGCAGGTTCCATGCACTATTAGTTCTCTGCACTTCCCTTTGGCTTAGCTACTGCGCCCAGGGTATTCACAAAGTGTCTAGCTCTAGCCATTGCATTTTGCAGGCACAGAAATATTCAAATATACCCATACCTGGACAATTGTCTGATTCAGGCAGAAAGCCAGGACATGCTATTAAAACATCTGGCATTTGTAAAGAAACTTCTAACCTCACTGGGGTACACAATAAATGAAAAGAAATCTCATCTAGTACCCTGCCAACAGATTGTATTCCTGGGAGCAAGCTTGAACCCAACTTACCAGATGGCTTACCTCACACCAGAGAAACAAGTTTGACAGCCTACTTCAAACTGCTGGCCACAAAGACCCAGCTATCTGCAAGGAAAATCCTGCAATCCCTGGGGTTAATGGCCTCTTGCATTCTACTAATTCCATATGCAAGACTGCATATGAGGAAACTACAATGGTATCAGCATTCTCAGGACCTGGAATCAATTATTCCTATCATTCCTTGTATAAAGACAGAGTTCATTTGGTGGGCAGAGGCCTGACACCTCAACAAGGGGCTCCCTTTCAATCTACCCCCTGCCACCCAAACCCTGACTACAGATGCATCAGACTATGCATGGAGAGCTCACTTGGCAGGGGGTGCATTCAGGGCAAATGGAACCCGAGTCAGATGCACCTGCATATCAACCAAAAAAAAATGTTAGCTGTACAGAATTCCCTGACAGCTTTCAAGCTTAGACTAAGCACCTCATTGGTTCTTTTGAGATTTCTTTCTTAAACGCTGCCTCAGGTTTCAACTTTCTGTTACCTAAAAAGTTCAGTTGTGAGTGTTCTGCCATTTCACACTGAACTGATTGAAGGAAGGACACTGAGGAAACTCGGAGCTATAATATATAACATTAAGTATCCTGATTTTTATTTTGTTTATTTCTTTATTTATAGCACTTTGTGTACTGTGTATTTTTCTAGCTAGTTTCACTGTGTGTGAGGTATTAACTGGAAATTGTCCACTTTTATTAAGCATCTGTGGGGTTGTTTGTTTCTGATAACTTGTTGCAGTTAAACTCTTTTTTCTAGAGGCTCCTTTAGCTGTTTAAAACTTTCATGTAAAGGCTCACTGCTGCTTTTCAGCTGTGAGAAACATTTTTGCAGTTTGTTTCCCACCCTCCCTCCGTGTTGGTATAGTGTTGTTTTATAGTTGGTGGCTTTGCAGTTGCCCGCCCCTAGTGTAAAGTTGATCTGGGACCCTCCTCCCAGTCTAGTGTCATTACCTCATTCTACCCAGTACAGGGAGAACATTTGAGAAGGCCAATCAGCTTAGTTTCTGCTACTCCTTTCTCAATTTCCTTTCTCTTTCCACTTAAAAAAATTTTTTTTTTATCTGCTTTTACTGTATTTGTGTTTCTTCCTACTTTATTTTGCTTTTGCGTCATCTTAAAAGTACTCAATTGTATTTATTGCTGCTTGGTGTAATTCATTCTAAGCCTTTTAGTTTAAGCACTTGGGCTTCAGACCAGTTGTTTTACATTAAGAAGGTTTGTGGTCTGCACTGTAGTGGCAGAACAGGTAGCTTACATCCTTCTAAGTTGGGAACTGCTGATTGAGGGCTCAGTGTCTGTTATTCTAAAAGTGTATTAATTCTGGATGTCCTTCAAGAATGCAACTGCAGTCATAACATATGGGTTGTCCTGCCTCAGGCAGCCCTCGGTCGGCCGAATTCCAAAGTCTGGGTCCGGCGTCGGCAGGTGTCGCCTCCTCCCCAACGTCACAACGGCTGGAGTATAAAGGCATCGGCCGACGCCATCTTCTTCAGTCTTTCTTGCCGCGTGGTGCCCGAAGCAGAAGCAGTTCGCAAGTGCCGGTCGGTCAGCTCCTGTGTTTTCAGTACCGAAGTCATCTAAAAGCTAAGTACCCCATTGGGGAACATTTTTTCTTGCCTCAGCCGATGTCAGAACAAATTGAGAAAGTTAATAATTGTTTGTCTTGTGGTAAACAAATACCTCATAAGGACTTCCATTCTTACTGTCTTCCTTGCCTGGGCCCAGACCACGATGTCTCGGCCTGTGCTTGCTTTAATAAGCGCACTCTCAGGCGCAGGGCAGAATTTGCTGAAGATTTTTTTGGCGAATCCTTCGCTTATATCATGCCGTCGGATCAACCGACAGCTCAATCTTCCAAAAAACGGAAGGACCGGGACCGGCATCCTCTGCCCACGTCCTCTACCGATACTACTCCTAGACCCTCCGCTAGTGCTTTGGTCCCTGCGGAAGTGATAATTCAGCCACTCCAGGCCGACGACACAGCGTTATCTAGTCCTTCGGTCCCGGAGACCTCTCTGGTGCCGGTTGTTGATTTTCCTCCGGATACCGAAGTTCATGATTTACCAGACACCATTCTGGTGGACAAGGTCACTCCTGCACGTGGGGCTGCTAGGCCTCCTGTATCTATGTCCATCAAGGCCTTTGCATGTGCTAAGGCCACCAGCCAGGCCAAGGCCCATCCTAAACCTGCTGTCCAGGCCCCCTCTTCTGATAAACAGATTATGTCTCTTGCTGCAGACCTTATTTCCCTTATTAGGGGGTCTCAGCCTCACCCAGACAGAGGTTCTCAGCCTCCTGCAGAGAAAAGGCCTAGAACTGAGCAGACTGAAAACCTCTCTTCAGATGAGGCCTCTGGGGATTCTGAGCATTCAGATATTCAAGAAGAATCCTTCCAGGCCTATGAGGACTCTGATGCTGAGGAATCAATTCCCTCTGCCTCTCCTCCAGAGGATTTCTCTTTTGGTGAAGTCCTGCACTCTATGAGGGAACATTTCCAATGGCAGGGTCAGGAATTCTCTGATTCCAGGAAAAGGCTCCGTACCTTCCTAAAGCTTCCCCAGCACAGACCTTTAGCTATTCCTCCTGTGATGGATGTTTTGGATGATGTTTTCTCCGATTCCAGTGCTAACCCTGATTCTCTCCCCCCTGCTCCTGTCAAGCCAGACAGATATTGCAGAGTCTCTGACACTCACAAACATCTCTTTAAGGCCCACACCGTGGATTTAGAAACTATTTCACAGGGTCCCAAGGGAGTGGCTACCTCCACTGCCAAAAATCCTTTGCCAGCGGATAGGGAAGCCAGGTCTATGGAGAGATGGGGTAAAAAAGTTTATACCTCTACCACCCTAGCCATGAGGTCTCTTAACTGCCTTTTTCATATGGTTCAGTACCAAGATTTTTTACTGGATGATTTACAGAAAAAGTTAGCCTCTCCTGAGCCTATTGACAGAAAGGCATTGCAGGATCCCATACATAACACTCAGCAGGTTAACAATCATTTTCTTCAGTGTGGTTATGATTCATTGGAAGCTTCATGTAGGGCAGCTATGACTGGGGCTGTGATACATAGACATGCTTGGTTAAAAGATCAGCCACTGCCAGACCATGTCAAAGTAAAGTTACTTGATGCACCTCTGGAAAAACAGAAGCTTTTTGGCACTAATGCACAAGATGTGTTGAAGTCCATTGAGGAAAAAGCTAAGTCAGTACAGACAGTCGAGGATTTCCTCCAGGTTCAGCCACCCAGATTCAGTAGAAACTGGCCTTCAAAAAATTGGTCCTTCCCAGACTCGGACAAGTTTCAAAGGGGAAAGAACAGGCGTGGCCGAGGCCAATACCAAGGCTCCTACAGGGGACGCCAATGGCAACCTACAAATCAAAGAAGTGCTGCAGCCAGTCCAGCTGCACCGCAAGGACAATCACAATGACTTGACTTTCATACTGCCTACAAGGGCTCAGAGAGAAGTACCCTTGGGCGGAAAATTATCCTTATTCTCAAAAAACTGGCATATCTTAACCAAGGACAGTTGGATTCTGGATTTAATAGACAAGGGTTACAGATTCCACTTCCATACTTTGCCTACAAGACAAGGCATGCCAAACCTGCCACACCATCAAAGGGCAGAGGCACTCATTCAAGTTTCAAAGCTATTAAGTATAAAAGCAATAGAAAAGGTACCTCCCCAGGAACAAGGCCAGGGATTCTATTCAAGACTGTTCCTTGTTCCAAGAAAGGAAAACAAATGGAGGCCTATACTGGACTTGTCTACTCTAATTACCTTTCTCATTGTGCCAAAGTTCAAAATGCTAACGTTACAGCAACTCCTTCCCATGCTGGGCAAAGGGTCTTGGCTGGTCACTCTGGACCTCAAGGAGGCATACCTGCATGTCCCAATCAGACAAAGCTGCAGAAGATACCTCAGATTTCTTGCAGGGACAGAGCACTATCAATTCTCAGCATTGCCGTTTGGCTTATCTACTGCACCCAGAGTGTTCACGAAATGCCTGGCATCAGTAGTGGCACACTGCAGACTCCAGGGAATTCAAATATACCCCTACCTGGACGACTGCCTCATACAAGCAGACAACAGACAAACCTTAATAAAAAACGTGGACTGTGTCATGCAATTACTACAGGCCTTGGGATACACAGTCAACATTCAAAAGTCAAAGCTACTGCCATCCCAACAGATTATTTTTCTAGGAGCTAAACTGGACACACAAACACAAATGGCCTACCTCACAGAGGAAAAACAACAGCAGTTACCAGAGTACTTCAAAGGCCTAGCACAGCTCCCCCAGCTGACTGCAAGGAAACTCCTGCAGGCCCTGGGGTTCATGGCATCATGCATTCTCCTGATACCTTTGGCAAGACTTCATATGAGAAAGCTGCAATGGTATTTGAAAAGCTTGTGGTCACAACACAGCCAAAGCCTAGAGGACGTAATCCCACTTATTCCATGTCTGCAAAAGGAATTCTTGTAGTGGGCTCAAGCAAGTCAATTAAACAAAGGCATGTCTTTCAAGAGACCTCAAGCAGGTCAAATAATTACAACAGACGCCTCAGATCATGGATGGGGGGGCGCACATGGAGGGCAGATGCGTTCAAGGTCAATGGACACCAAAGGAAAGACATCTGCACATAAACCGAAAAGAGATGCTGGCAGTGATGCATGCAATCGAGAGTTTCGAAAAATCACTGCAGCAAGGACATTTACTAATAAGGACAGACAAACACCACTGTCATGTGGCATATAAACAAGCAGGGAGGGACTCATTCATACCCCCTCTGCAGACTAACAATGATTATCTGGGAAAAAGCACTGAGTCTGAGGATACACCTGCAATCCCAGTTTGTGCCAGGCAAGGACAATGTACTGGCGGACAAGTTGAGCAGAAATTTCTTGGATCCACACGAATGGATGCTGCATCCACACATTTTCTCACAAATAACAAAGACATGGGGAAGACTGGACATAGATCTATTTGCGTCTCACACGAATCATCACCTGGAAAAGTTCTGTACCAGGACCCACCATGCACTAGCCTGGGCAACGGATGCTCTCTCCTTCAGCTGGAATTCCCTAAAAATGTATGCATTTCCCCCTCTGCCACTGTTGACCAAGGTGATCCTGAAGATCAAAGCAGAACAACCAACGGGCATTTTGATAGCTCCAGACTGGCCAAAGCAACACTGGTACCCATTGCTGTTGAGCATAACTCGGACCAAACCGTGGCCTCTGCCCCTATGGCCCCTGCTCCTAACACAACACAACTACAGGACTGTTCACCAAAACCTGAAAACATTACATCTGACAGCCTGGAGGTTACTTTAACTCCTTCCGCTTCCAATCTTTCCAAGGCAGTTCAGGACATCTTATTGGAAGCACGCAGACCATCCACCAGAAAAGCCTATTCAGCCAAGTGGAAGAGATTCAGCATCTGGGCTGCCAACAGGGGTCAGGATACAACAGTACTGAGTATACCTCAGATATTGGAATACTTGGCAGAAATGTTTCATTCTGGACTCTCATATTCTTCCATAAGGATTCATGCCTCAGCAATCTCAGCAAGATACAATTGTGATCCGCTAGTGTTCTCACATCCTTTGCTAAGACAGTTCCCGAGAGGAATAAAGAATATCAAGCCTCCCAGAAAACAACCAGTACCTGCATGGGACCTCAATTCTGTACTGGAAAAATTATCTCTGCTTCCCTTTGAGCCAGCAGCAACCTCGGAGATGCAATTTCTATCATGGAAAATGTTTTTTCTACTGGCAGTCACATCAGCAAGAAGAGTCTCTGAGATACAGGCACTCATGGCAGTATCTCCTTTCCTCATTTTCCATCAGGACAGAGTCTCTCTAAGAACAAATCCTTCTTTCATGCCAAAGGTGATTTCCAGGGTGTCTCTAAATCAAGCTATTCACCTTCCTACCTTCTTCCCCAATCTTCAAAATAGAGGGGAAAGACTGCTGCATACCTTGGACATGCACAGGCAACTACGCTACTACTTGGACAGAACTAAGACCACAAGAAAGTCTGACCAGCTGTTTGTAGCCTATGCTGCTGGAATACAAGGAAAAGCAATCTCCAAGCAAACAATTTCAAAATGGATTGGACACTGCATCAGATTCTGCTATTCTCACCATGGAAAAAGTGTGCCAGCCAATATTAGGCCACATTCCACCAGAGCTATAGCCACATTCACAGCTTTCCTAAGAGGAGTGGCTACAAAGGACATTCTAGAGGCTGCTACATGGAGCTCCGTGCATACATTTACCAAACACTACAACCTGCCTTTATACTCCAGATCCCGAGCAGGCTTTGCTTCGGCAGTCCTGCAGGGCATTTTAGCTACACCATCTTTTTCTTAGCTCCATCCACCCCCAGCTTGGCTATGGTATTCAACCCATATGTTATGACTGCAGTTGCATTCTTGAAGGACACAGTACAGTTTTGTACCTACCATAAATGTAGATGTCCGATAGATATGCAACTGCAGTCGGATTTTCCCTCCCTCCTTCCCCTCTTTTCCTTCATTTGGGTCCATTCCCCCTGTTCCTTTTAGCTGGGGGTATCTCCTATGGTGTATCTGTTTATTACTGTTGTGCATGTCTGGAATTGTTTATCCATTCACCAAATTTAGCCTTCCTAGGAGGGCACCTGGCATCTGGGGCAAGAAACACTGAAGAAGATGGTGTCAGCCGATGCCTTTATCCTCCAGCCGTTGTGATGTCAGAGAGGAGGCGACACCAGCCAACGCCGGACCCAGACTTTGGAATTCGGCTGACCGAGGGCTGCCTGAGGCAGGACAACCCATATGTTATGACTGCAGTTGCATATCTATCGGACATCTACATTTATGGTAGGTACAAAACTGTACTTTTAAGCACTTGGGCTTCAGGCCAGTTATTTTACATTAAGAGGGTTCGTGGTCTGCACTCTTGTGGGAGGAGAGGCTGGACTCTGCCCTTCTGAGCTGGGAATTTCTGGTTAAAGGCTTATAGTGCCTGCATATTTGAACTGTTTCTTACTGAAATTGGTACACCTTGTTTGCTGTAGCATTGACTAGATCCAGGCCTGCTGAATCTAGTTTTGTTTGTATGCTTGTTGTTTGTTTGCTTATTTCCCTGAAATGCTAATTCCACCTAAAACGCGGCTTTTTAATGCTTCTGTGGATCCCTAGTGATATCTGCATTGCTTACTGTACTTATTTCCTTGTTTCACTTGAAAGAAAGTTACTGTTTGTTGTTTTTGCATTTACGTTACCTGTAACACATTGCATTTAAGTTACCTGGCACTTGCTCACTAAAGCAATTATATAAGTCAGCACTAAAAAATTAAAAGCACTACACCCTCACAAACTCCCATTGAGTACCTTGTTCCCCATTGGCCCCTTTTTTTTTCAATTATAAAGGAATTCCCAATACTATTCTAGCAGGTCTAAAGGTCAGTTGTCAATCTCCTCTCCGGTCCAGCTGGTGAATCTGGGAATCTTGAGGCAATGTTACAACTGCCTCATGTACACAGACAACCCTCTCCTCCTCCCAACAAATTCCAACACATGTGAGAGATGCAACCATATAGCCAAACTGGAGGCTAAGCTCTCTCAACTCAGTACTGGCGTAACCAGTCAGGAGGAGAAGGAAACCACACTCACTACAATTCCAGTCTCACATAGACCTACCACGACAGCAAACCAAACACGCAAAAACATATGCGGAGGCTCTAAATAAAAATCTGCCTAAGCAGCAGAGACCTCCAAAGCAGACACCCAAGCAACCGCTACCCCAAAACAAAACACGTGCAACACATAGCTCACAAAGCCAGTGTGCCGAACAGTCACAGCCCTTAAGGCTAAACATCACGCCTGATACACTTGTTAAGCAAAAGTACACAACCTCGGCAAGCTCCCAAAGGTCTTCTCCACAAAATGAAAAAGTAATAAGAGATTGAACCAGAGTGAAGACCACCACGATAATGCAGCAAAAAACTTCTTTTATTCCAAACAGGTGAACACAAAAGATGAGCGCTTTCGCGTACGGACTGTACGCTTCTTCAGATCTACTAAATTGTAAAACTTTCATGCTTTATATATTAAAACAAATACTAATTATTAAAACCAATCATTCAATTAACATAGTATCCAATTAATCAATATAACCATCAGCATTGTAGCAAGTCATTAGGCGTAGTAACCAGAGACTGTTTCTGAGATGTATAGCTTTGCTTGTTTCAAAAATACATAGAATCTAAGATTCAAATTAGTTTTGTATATGCATAGTCCCAAAAAGAAGAAGCATTAATATATGACATATGCTTGTAATAGTGTACACATAATATTTGGTTCGATGCACCATAAATTACATAAAATATTTACATTTATTCTGCAGTAAACATAGAATTCAGATATATACAAAAGGTCAAAAACTAAATTTATCACAAACTAAAACCATATAGAACCATAGGTACTCATAAGTATATGTAAGAGTCTAAGTGCATAAAAACCTGACTACATAAAGGCATAAAAAGCATAAAAACCTGAGTGCATGGAAAAAGAAGAGAAAACCTATATAGTCAAAGAACGCTTTTAAAATCTAGAATCAAGATATCTATCCTATTGTTAATAGGAACTCTTATATTAGAAGCAAACAGCAGTGTGTGTGTTCATAAATAAAATATAATATATATATCTATTAGTCATGTGTTATAGCAAATAACACCTATGCTAAAATAAGCTCTCATTTTCAAACATAATAAAAAAAAATATATATATATATAAATGTATAATCACTATAGAAAATATATCACAGTAAAACAAAATATAAAATGTACATAAAATAAAATAAAAATATATGTACAATTGCTTAATTCATGTAGAAAATCTATATAATTATAATGTTAAAACGTGATTACTTCATACATAAGATATATTTTATTTTATTTCATCAATTTCTATAAAAATATATATAAATATTTGGATTTTCAAATAAATAGAAAAATATATAAAAATATATGAATAAATATAAATATATAAAATATATATATATAAAAATATATGTATAAAGAACATATATACAAATATAAACCTATAAAAAGCTGTGTTTTATGCCTTCCTGATATAAATCATATAATAGTGAAGATGTTAATATTAATTATTTCAGTCTCCTTTTTTTGAGAGTGGATCTAACACTAATATACAAGCTCAATCCAGGTGGATGGTGTGCTTTAAAGTGTATAATCCATCCTAGTTCTATGTTTTCAAGTTCATTGAAAGTATCGCCTTTCCTTTTATTCGGATGAGCAATTTGTAATACTCTAAATTTGAAGACATGTCCTGGATGATTATTAATATGTTTTGTTAAAGCGTTCTTCTGGTCATTCTTCTTAATCTCATATAAATGGTTGTAAATCCTTTCTTTCAAGGACCTTGTCGTCATGCCTATGTAGAATGCCTTGCAATTTTGGCAATCTGCTAGATATATTAGGTTACAACTATCACAGCTAGATGTAAAATTGGGTTTAAAAACAAAATTCATCGTAGGATGAGTGAATTCAAGTTCTTTAGTGATATGAGCACACATATTGCAAGTTTTGCAAGGATATGTCCCTACTTTACTTAGAGGCCCTTATCTTGTCATTCGTAATTCCTCTTGTGTATTTATTAATAGTTCCATGACCTATGTCTCTATCTTTCTCTATACACAACAGCCTCTTAAGATTTTTACTGTTGGTGTAAACAAAAACTGGTCTCACTCCAACTAATTTCTTGATCTCTTCATCTGTCAAGAGTATATGCCAATTATTATGTATAATGTTAATAATAGACTTATTGTCACTAGTAAATCTAGTTTTAAACCTCACTTCCTGTTTCTTAAATGTGTAGTTACTTTGTGTTTTATATAGCACATCTCTGAAATTATCTAAAACTTCTGGAAACTGAACAGATTGTTTCACTGAAAATATCAAATTCGGGTCATATCCTCTCTCTATAAAATTCTGTTCTAATTTAAGGATTTGTTCCGATAGATCTTCAGTGTCTTTGCACAATTTTTTAATCCTAATGAACTGACTTTTTACAATATTTCGGAACACATGCCTAGGATGCATACTGTTGTATTCCAATAGTGTATTCTTCCAACAAGGTTTCCTGTAGATGGAATGGTGTAACAAACCATCCTCATCTTTCCTGATGGTAATATCTAAAAAATCTATTTTAACAGGAGAATGTTCAACAGTAAACCTGAAAAACAATGTGGTTGTTTCTAGATACTCTACTAAGGCTAAAAATTCATCTAGCGTACCATTCCAAAAAATAACATCATCCACAAATCGTTTGTACAACAACATTTTCTGAAAATAATCATTGTTAAACAGGTGCATACATTCCCAATAATAAACTACTAGGTTCGCGTATGTATTCGCACAGGGAGTGCCCATGGCCACTCCCCACTGTTGTGCAAATAAGTCATTCCCATACATAAAAACATTATTATTTAATACCAGATCTAGTAATGCATTGAGTAAAATCTGTTCATTATTACTGAATCTATTACTATCCTTAATAATGCTTCTGATGGCTTCTGTGCCATAACTATTTGGTATGGATGTAAATAGATTTTTCATATCCATAGCTATTAGAAGACTGTTAACAGGGATACCCTGATCAAAAGCTTTTAAATCTTCAAGAAGTTGGTAAGTGTCTTTTAGTATGGAGGGAATATCATTAACAATGGGTCTCAGTTTCTTTTCAATATAAGTTGACATAGTTTCTGTGACCCACCCATCACCAACAACTATGGGACGCAAAGGTGGCGGAAAGATGTTTTTATGGACTTTTGGCAAACCCTTTATGTAAGGGATTTTAGGATGTTCCACTAAAAAATATAAATAAAGATCATGGTCAATCTGTCTACACATTAAGAAGTCATATAATTCTTGGTGAACTTCATAGATCAGTTTCACTAGGTCAGAATGATCCATTTTAGCATATGTATCTATATCATTGAGCATGGTAAGCATGCTATTATTGTATGTCAGACTATCTAATAGGACTATGCCACCTCCTTTATCAGTAGGTTTTACTATAATATGGTTATCTCGTTGTAAAGAGTAAATTGCTTCCCATTCTAAATGAGAAATGTTAGTAAATAAGCTCTTCGTTCTATGATTACTATAATAGCTATAAAAATCATTCTCACAGGCTCTCATAAAACACTCTACTGCTGGTAGAGTTGGCGTAAAAGCACTTTTCCTTTTGAACCTGGAACAGGTTACAATATCAGGTTCAGAGGGTTCTTTCATATTTTTAACAAAAAAGTGTTTCAATGCAATCTCTCGTGTAAACAGTCTCAGGTCAACTAAAATCTCACTTATATTACTAACCTGAGCTGGTATAAACGAGAGTCCTTTGTTTAGCAGTATATTTTCAGTCTCTGTAAGAGTCCGTTTGGACAAGTTGAAAACCAAACTTTTTATTCTATCCTTCGATTCCTGTTTCCATAGTTCAGCTGATCGCCAGAAAACTTCCTTTTGGTTCTCCCTCTGCTTCTGGATCTGCTCTGAAAAGTCTGTTTGAGCTTCATTGGTAAGGGTAAAAAACTTTCTAGGTTACCTTGTTTCACTTTAGGTTTTGCGCCAAGCGTATTACGATCCTGTTTTTCAAACGCTTGCTGATTTGGAGGGGGAGTGTCTCTGATGTCATGAGCCATAGTGCTTAAAGGTGTTGAGAGCGACGTCTGTGTGTCATTAATAGGGATAGGATCTCTTAAAACGGAAATGTCCCGTTGTGAGTGAGGACCACTTATTTCATTGTCAGTGATAGTCTGTTCATCTTGTCTGTTGATGTTAATATTAGTTGATTCTGTTCTCAATTCACGATATCTCGGCCAGGCAAAGACTTGATTATTTTGAAAGTCTAAATGATCCCTTTGAAGTTTTCGTGTTTTTATTTGTTGTAATTTGTCACCGCAAGCAAACACTTGATTATAGATACTATCCAATCGCTGCTGGAACAGTTCCCCTTTAAATTTTGACAGAATTTCTTTGGACAAGGTATCAGCTTTTAGAGTGAGTTATTTTTCAATGGGGAGAAAATATTCAATAAGTAGTTTTATTTAGTTGAATCCTAGATCTAGATTCATTTGCTGCCATCTCCTTAAAAGTTCAGGATGGCTTTCGCCATAGGTTGGCATACATAGAACTCTCATTCCCCTAGGAATCACTTTAAAATGTAAACATGCCTCTAAGTGTCGTCTTTGCCAAATTAATCTGTAAAGTTTATACAAAGTATTTTCAAGTTCTCTAGAAACGATATTAAATTCTCTTTGTATATCTACCTTCCCTTTTTCTAAAGTCAAGGCAGTTGATAAAAAGTCAATGCTTAATAAGGGATTGTCTTTCGACTCAAGTAGGGTATTCCATTTCCTTACCCCAATTTGTTTATCTGGCACATAGTCCAATTCAACTGCAATAGCATCCATCGTGTGTGAGCAGCCGAGTATAAGAAACCAACCAAAGCAAAAGTACACAATCTCGGCAAGCTCCCAAAGGTCTTCGCCACAAAACGAAAAAGTAACAAAAGTTAAACATACACTTGTAATAGGTGACTCTATTGTCAGGCACACTGACGTCCCGCTCACCAGGCTGAACAAGGAGAAGGTCAAGGTGAGCTGCCTGTCGGGCGCTAGGATCCACCACATAACACAAGCACTCGGGTCACTCCAAGGCAAGTACAAATATGACTCAGTCATTGTCCATGCTGGTGTGAATGACCTGAGATGTACCTCCATGGACTACATGAAAAGAGACATAGAGGAGCTCTCTGAGCATGTAGCCCAGGCCGGTATGACCCTGACCTTGAGTAGCATCTTACCCTCACCAAGAATGATGCCACAATATGAAGACAAGATGATCAATTTCAACAATTGGCTTAAGTATGGGTGTCATTCAAAGGGGATCCAATGCCTGTCAGCCTGGGATGACATGCTCGACAAGCCATGATGCTTCACTAGGGACGGCTTGCACCTGTCACTCCTGGGCTTTCGGATATTGGCAAAGGCTCTTGCTACCCCCATAGTGCCTTTTTTAGGCAAGGCTCAAAAGACAAACCCACCTCCATAGGTATCACAAGGGATAAGAAACTAAGAGTAATGCTACTCAACGCCAGAAGTCTAAACCTCAAGATGCACACACTTGAAACTCTCCTTAGCATGGAGAACATCGATATCTGTGCAGTAACAGAAACCTGGTTCAAGGCTCCCGAGAGCACCCCAGCACTACCAGGTTATACCTCATACCATGCTTTTCGGCCCCAAAACTTGGACCAAACCACAAAAGGAGGGGGAGTATCAATATTCGTCAAAGATAACCACACCTCCAGGTTGGTGGCACAGCACGAAGCATCAGAGACTATCCATGTGCAACTAACAGTGGGTAAAACTGCCTTCCAGTTTATAGCCTGCTACAGACCACCCTCCCAAACCCAGGAACCCCACTCAGCCTTCCTGAGAACACTGGAAAATATGAAGGTCTCTCCAAACACCATTATATTGGGCGACTTCAACTACCCAAACAAAGACTGGGAGCATTACTCTAGCTCCAACACCCTAGCCCAAAGGTTCCTAGAATTTATAAACTCAAATGCTATGGAACAACTTGTTACCACTCCCACAAGAGGGGAAAACATACTGGACCTGATCATCACCAACATGGGGTCTCTATGCTCCAGACCAGAAGTGTATCCCTCACTGGTAAGATCAGACCATAAACTAATCTCACTGGATATTCACATCCCGACCCCACCCCCTGCCCAGCACACCACAGTGAAAAACTTCTCTAAAGCAAATTTCACACTCCTCAAAACTGAAGTGGAATCCTTCAAAGCCCCCGGGCCTGTGGAAAATACAGCCCAGACCACAGAATCCTTTATAAACGCATTCTATGAACACCTTCAGGAATGCATGGATCATGCAATCCCAGATGAAACCAAGACCCAGTCCTCCAAAGGCAGACATCCTGTCTGGTGGACCCCAGCCATAAACAAACTATACAATAGAAGGAGGAAGCTACTACATGATAGAGCAAAATTCCAAAAAGGGAAGGCATCTCTGATCAGTATTAGCAAAAAAGTACGGGCACTCATAAAATCGTCTAAGGCCAGCTTCGAGAGAAAAATTGCACAGGACACTAAGGATAATCACAAGGCTTTCTTTAGTTATGTTAGGAACCTGGGTGGGAATTCCCAGATATGCTCAGAATTAGTCCAAAATGACAAAAAATACATCAAACCCACAGACATTGCCAACATCCTAGCTGACAGGTTCAGCGCAAACTTCTCCCCCCCTCCCCACCAAAAGGGCAAATCTCTATCCCAGCAGAGTGCTGCCCCCCTGACATCTCAGATGCTCAGGTAAGAGCCGCCCTCTCCAAAGCAAAAAACACAACATCAATGGGACCAGACGGTGTCCCGGGCTGCGTCCTACATGAACTCTAAGAAGAACTAAACCCAAACCTAAAACTACTGTTCATTCTCAGCCTTACTACAGGATATGTACCCAAAGAGTGGCATACAGCAACAGTGGTCCCTCTCCACAAAGGTGGTGCCTCAACGGATCCTGGAAACTATCGCCCCATAAGCCTGACTAGCTTGGTCTGCAATGCTATGGAAAGGATCATCATGGACCTCATAAATAAAGATATTGGGGACCTACAGACACTGGATCCTACCCAGTTTGGCTTTAAGGGCAGATCCTGCCTCTTAAACCTGGTTGATTTCTTTGAAACAGTGACCAAGGCCATTGACGAGGGGAAGGTGGTCCATATAGCCTACCTGGACCTCGCAAAAGCCCTCGATACAATACCCCACTCGGGCATTATAGATAAGCTCACCATCTTAAATATAAACCCCTATGTCACTAGATGGGCTGCAAACTGGCTCAAGGACAGAACCCACATGGTTAGAATTGCTGGAGCCATGTCGGACTCCAAACCAGTTACAAGTGGCGTCCCACAAGGCTCAGTACTGGGACCTCTCTTGTTCGGTATATATTTCTTGGAGGTACAGGCCAACATGGAAGGACTTTGACTGACCAAGTTCGCAGATGACTGCAAACTGGGCACCATAATAGACTCTCCAGCTAACACAAGCATCCTCCAAAAGGGCCTCATAGAAACAGACAACTGGTGCCAGAGCCATGGCCTCAAGCTAAATGCCAAAAAGTGTATAGTCATCCCCTTTGGCAAAAACAAAGTGCCCACAAATTACCACATAGGTGGTAATCCATTAAGTACAGAAGAAGTAATTAGGGACCTGGGGACCCAAGTTGATAGCAATCTCTCATTTGACAACCACGTGGCCAAAGTGGTTAGAAAAACATTTTGTATAGCCCACCTAATCATGAAGGGATTCACATCTAGATCAGGGGAGGTCATCGTGCCTCTTTACTCATCCCTCATCAGGCCCATAATTGAGTACAATGCCCCTTTTGGAATGTACCTTACCAGACACCTGCAGCAACTGGAAAGACCCCAAAAGTACCTCACCAAGAGGATCAAAGGGCTCAAACAGATGCCATATGCTGCCCGGTTAAAGAACCTCCAGCACTACTCAGTGGCATACCGACTGCTCAGAGGCGATCTGTGCCTGACGTATAAAGCCATGTCCAACCCGGAATTAATGGACATGCTGCACCTCAGAAAATCCAAATCCCATCGAGCTACATGCTCGAGAGACTTGAACCTCAGCACTGAAATAAATAGGACATGTTGGAGGGACAGATTCATAACCCAGAGGCTCCCTTCACTCTGGAATAAAATCCCAGTCCAGGTTAGGCAGAGTCCCTCATTGACTCTCTTCAAGAGGAATCTTGATGAGTGGATGGGAGATCGTAGGTTTACCCCGGGTATCACTTCTGTGTCACTGTTAGACAGAGGCACAGTATACTAACCTCGAAAAAGGGCATAGCAAAATTAATTTAAAATGGGTGGCAAAAGCCAAACACACACTGGTTAGGCTTATAAATGCCCTAGGGCAGATAGCCTAGTATGAACCTATGAAGGACCACATCCTTCCCAGACAATTATTGGTAAAGACAGACAACACCACAGTTATGTGGTACATAAACAAGCAGGGGAAACCCACTCGTACCCTCTCTGCAGACTAACCGTGGCTCTATGGAACACAGCCTTGAGCTACCAAGTGCACCTACAAGCTCAATTCCTGCCAGGCAAGCTAAATTCACTGGCAGACGACCTAAGCAGAAATCTCATGGACCCACACGAATGGAAACTGGAACCAAAAATATTCAACCTCTTGAGGAACAAATGTGTGGGACTCCAGAGATAGACCTGTTTGCCTCCCCCCAGAACTACCAATTGGACAAATTCTGCATAAGGACTCCCCACAGTCAAGCTTGGAAAGTGGATGCCCTGTCCTTTACCTGGGAAAGCCACTCGGTTTATGCCTTTCCCCCTCTGCCTCTCCTCTCAAAGGTTCTGCTAAAGATCAAACAGGACAAATCAAGGACAATTCTTATTGCACCAGACTGGTCTCAACAGCACTGGTACCCCCTCTTGTGCAGCATGATGCTGCTGGATCCATGGCACCTACCTCAGACACCTTCCCTGCTGCCTCAGCAGGTTGGCCAGATTCTGCACCCTCAGCTTCAAACCCTGAACCTTCCAGCCTGGCTAATTCCTTGAGCTCTCCAATAGCATCCCTCAGTAAGAAGGTGCTAGAGGTCATTTGGGAAGCAAGGAGACTTAGTACTAGAAATTCCTATGCTGAAAAGTGGAAAAGATACTGTTACTGGAGCCAGACCCAGGGTACGGGCACTACAGTGCCCAGTTTACCTCATATTCTTCAGTACTTAACAGAAATGCTCCACAAGGGCCTATCCTTCTCGTTAATTAAAATTCATGCCTCTGCAATTTCGGCACATTGTAATACCGAAACTCCCCTCTTCTCTTACCCCCTGTTAAAGCAATTCCTCCAAGGGGCTAAAATTTTAAGACACCCCAGGTGAGCCCCTACTCCAGCCTAGGACCTTAACTTTGTATTGGAAAAGCTCACTCTCCTTCCATTTGAACCAGCTGCAACTGCAGAGTTGAAATTCCTTTCTTGGAAAACAGCCGTTGTCCTAGCCATCACTTCAGCAAGAAGAGTGTCTGAATTACAGGCCCTCATGGCAGTGGAGCACTTCATTATCTTCCATGCAGACAGTGTTCCCCTCAAGACAAATCCTTCCTTTATGCCCAAGGTTATGTCAAGTGTGGCCCTAAATCAGTCCATTCATTTGCCTACCTTTTTTCCCTAATCCACAAAACAAAGGAGAACAAATTCTGCACTCTTTGGACGTGCACAGACAACTTAGATTCTATTTGGACAGGACTAAGCCTCTCAGAAAATCTGAACAGCTGCTAGTTGACTTTGCTACAGGAGCAGAGGGGAAGGCCATTTCAAAGCAAACCATTCCTAAATGGATAGCTGGTTGCATTCATTTCTGCTATAAGCACCATGGAAAACCTACCCCACAGGGGAATAAGATCACATTCCACCAGGGCTGCATCTACCTCTACAGCCTTTCTCAGAGGGGTTCTTACCAGGGACATCCTAGAAGCTGCTTACCTGGAGCTTTGTTCATACCTTCACCAAGCATTACCACATGCCTATTTTTTTCTAAATCCAGAGCTGGCTTTGTCACTGCAGTATTGCAGGGCTTAATAGCTGGTCCTAATGCTCTCTAACTTCCTCTTCCCTTCCTTAGCTTTAGGAATCTACCCAAATGTAATGACTGCAACAGTGAAACATGAAGAACATAGTACAGTTGTGTACACTTACCATAAATGTAGATGTTTGAGTGTATTCACTGTTGCAGTCCTGGTTACCCTCCCTCCAGCCCCTGACTTCCCTTGGCTCTACCTTTCCTTCTTGTTTGGTGTATTTGAGCTTTCTAGTGTATTTGCTTTTTGTTGGAGGGGTACCATAACATATAATTGCTTCCCTTTGTGGGGGCACCTGACATCTGGGGCAAGAAAAACTGATGTAATGGCGCTGGCTGCATGTTTTATACCCCTGACATCATGGAAGAAGCGACAGCATCCAACGCTGGAATCCAAGACTCTGATATTCAGGCCGGCTGAAGGCTACCTGCAGGCAGATAACCCAAATGTAATGACTGCAACAGTGAATACACTCAAACATCTACATTTATGGTAAGTGTACCCAACTGTACTTTTGGCATGTACCATACTAAGCATCTGCAGCAATTGAGAGATCTCAAGGGCTTCTACAAAAGAAGATCAAGTGGCTCTAGCATGCGCCTTACACAGACTGACTAAAGTGCCTCTCACTATACTCAGTATTGTATAGACAAATTAGGGGAGACTTATGCCTGGCCTAAAGAGCAATCCAAGACCCAAACCTAATCAACTTGCTGCATATCCATAAATCAAATGGGACTAGGGCTACCTGTTCCAGGGGCAAAAATATGGCCTGCAACTTAAATCTATCCCTCCAGCATATCCTATTCATCTACCAGCAACTGCTGTGTCTTTGGAATAGACTACAAATTCATGTGAAACAAAGCACCTCTATAACACTGTTCAAGAAGAGCCTGGATGAGTGGATAGGGCACTACAATCCTCCTGGACATAGGTAGCCATCGCTAAATGCAATCTTGGGTATTGACTAACATTTCTATGGTATTACATTGGGAAGAAATGGCTAGGCTGAAAATGACTTGTGGGTCAATAGCCTAGTAATCTCCTATGATCCTATTAAACCTAGTAGACACCTTTGAGAAAGTTACCAAAGCCCTGGATAAGATAAGACAGTGTATACCACCTACCTTGATCTGGCCAAGAGTTTTGACACAATCCCCAACTCTGGGGTATAGTTCATCAGATGAGAAACTGAAAGCACAGCTGCAAGTGGTCAAAACCTTTTCAGATGATTTAAGAATGTAATTTGGTCTTGATAAATATGCAAAAGCAACCTTTAAAGCAGAAAAGCTGCAGTACAAAGAAAATGTCAGTTTTTGAGAGGAATGTGGCGTAAAAGAACTTGAGCGAGAGGGAGTGTATAAATATTTGGGAATTGATGAAGGATCAATAATAAAACATGAACAAATGCAAATAAAACTCAGTAAGGACTATTATAGAAGGTTTAAATTAATACTAAAACAGCACTGACATCTAGGAATGAAGTCCAAGCTATAAACTAATTTGCTCTTCCTGTCCTATCATACAGTTTTGGAGTGACTGGCCCACAAATGTGTTGCATAGTTTAGGCAGGAAAACAAGGATGATGATTCATGCTCATAAAATGATTTATAAAAATCAGTGCATACCAAGATTATATATTCCCCATTCTGAAGGCGGTATGGGCCTTCTCAAAACTAATTACATGTATAGATCTGCGATAGTGGGACTGCATACATATCTGCTGACCTCACAATCCCCAAATGTAGTGAAAGTTTTGAAACATGAGGAGAACAAGTCTAAGATGACTTCCCTGCTTTGTTTAGCAGAAGCATATCAGCATCTAGCGGGGATGGAAATCAAACCAGAAGTAGATAAAAAAAATTAAGTAGCAACTGAATGTGCCAAAAAACAAAATGTATCAGGTGAAGGATCAGATGAGAAGGTAAGAAATGTGGAAAATGCATAAATATAGTTGCAAGTATAGGAAACTCTTGGAGCAAGCTCATGTTGAGCAGGATCTAAAGCAGGAATGGTTAAGGAGAGGTGAATTTAATTATTTATTTACAGTTTGATGACTGGCAAAGTCAACTGGGAGAAGCAGAACCCATTTTCAGTGGAGGCCAAGAGAGAAAAGCTCCAAAAGCAGTTAACAGAATATAACAAAAGTACGGTATGGAATATACAGTATACAAAAACATAAATATACAATTTAGAATACAAATACAAAATCAGGGAGTGTGCATTTAAAAAACACAGATAGTCAAAAGTAATACAGATAATATAATTAAAAGTACAAGTCATAAAGTGTTTATACAATTTTAATGTTTGTTTAATTTAAACCAAAAGATGAAAGGTTAATGTTGGCGGCTTAAAATAGTGGACTACATACATGATGTTTTGCAAAGTCCATTGAACATGTAGGAGAGACAGACAAATGTAGGTTTTGTAAAACAGAATTGGAAACATTTGCACATCTTTTTGCTAGTTGTGATATACTAATGGGAGAAGGACTGTTTACTGAATGGCATAATAATGTGGCAAGACTGTTCCATTAGGAATTGTGCAAACATTATAATATTGAAGTTGTTGAAAAACACTGGAAACATGAGCCAGAAAACATCATAGAAAATGATGGTTTATATCACATGGGATCATCCATTACAAACAGTTCAAAAATAGATGTAGGAAAACCAGATATAGTAGTCCATGAAGAGAAGACAAAAATAGCATTGGTTATTGAAATTGTTATACCCAGTGACTACAGCGTCTTATGTACAGAGAGAGACACAGTCATAAAATATCAGGATTTGCAGGCAGAAAGGAGGGCAATGTGTAAAAAAGATACCCAAGCAGTTCCAGCAGTAGTAGTAGGAGCAATGGGCTTATAAAAAAATAATTTACAGTCATACTTGTATATGTTACTGATGCCTGTAACTCCATATGAATTGCAGAATGAGTCATTGCTGTGCTGCGAAGTGCACTTCTGGCTAACATCAAGGATTGAAACAATACTAATTTCATGAACTTTAATCATACTTTGACTTAGCAATGGAGTCCATTTCTGTCAAGGTATTAGAAATCCAAAAGACTTGGAGAAATTAAAAAACTGGGGATTAACTGTTATGTTACTAGATGATTAGCCGATTGGCTCACTGACAGAACACACACTGTCAAAGTTGGTGACTCAACCTCTACCAGTAGAGCCATCACCAGTGGCATACCACAAGGAGCTGTGCTGGGCCCTTTACTGTTCGGAATCTATTTCTCAAATCCAGGCTAAATTAGATGGCCTTTAACTTACCAAGTTTGCTGATGATTGGAACTTTGGTGTAACATATTACAAGAGGGGCTAACCCAGACAAATGATTGGTGCCCAAGTAACATGGTCTAAAACTATATGCAAAAAAGTGCCATTATTATTGCCTTTTGCAGAGTGGAATTCTCTGCTAATTCCAGTATTGACAACACCTCCCCTAAGTGCAAACCCAGTGGTGTGAGACCTTGGAACACGGACAGATAGCAGTCTGAAGTTCAACCGCCATGTCTCCCAGTGGTAAAGAAAGCCTTTTACATCATGCAACTCATAAGTTAGGACATCACATCCAGGTCTGAGGATATTATAACACTACTGTACTCAACATTCATCAGACCACTAATAGCGTACAATGCTCCCTTTTGCATGTACCTCACCAGACACCTGAAGCAGCTTGAGAGATCACAGGTGTTTCTCAACAAGAAAATACAGGGACTACAAACCTTGCCATGACGTATGTGGATAGACTAAAAGCACTGTCACTGTATACTGTATCGTATAGACTGCTGAGAGGTGACTTGTGCCTGGCCTACAGGCCAGTCTTTGACCATGACCTAACAGAAATGCTGCACATCTGCAAATCTAATGGCACAACAGTCACTCGCTCTGGGTTCTTAACCTAGCCTGTGTAATTAACAGAACATGTTTGAGAGACAGCTGTAGCTGATCACATCAGCAGAGCCTGTTGAGAGGAAAATGGTAATAGCAGTATCCCACATGCTGGTGGAAGATGCTCTCTCTAATGCAACCAAGTGAACAAAAATGCATACACACTGGTTGACTGCAATGAAATTAGAACCTTTAGCCAAGTACACAAACTAGATAACTCATTGCTTAATGCAAGCACCATGGCACAAGTCTTACTTTTTCAAGGCTGCAGGACAATTTGTAGTGGATGACATCATCACTGGATGTTTGAGAGAAGATTTTGGGAGGGCTGAATGAAATGGATGTGTAGGTATGTCCAACTGTCAAAATAATGGTACTCCATGGTATTGTAGTCATGACTGCAGGATACACAATTATGCTCTTCAGACTAGACACACACACACTCTCCAGTTGACTCTAGTGAGATTAGAACCCCCTACCTAAGTACACAGACTAGAGAATTCAGCACTTAATGCAAGTGCAACAGCAAACGTTTGACTTTTACAAGGCTACAGGACAATTTATTGTGGATGACATCATCATTGGATGTTTGAGAGAAGATGTTGGGAAGCCTGTCTGAAATAGATAGCTAACCAAGTATAACTGTTAAGATATTAAAAATCTGCATGTAACCACATTGACGAGTGTGCAAAGTGTAGCTTTTGCTGTTGTGTTTCCAATGTGCAAGTAAACCTTAAGACAGGTTTGCAAGCTATTTGTAAACAGCTGTCCACATGACTACATGTGTATTGTTATTATAAACATGTGCGTGGTATATAAGAAAGCATTTGTTTATTTTTGTAGTGTAGTTGATATATTTGTGAACAAGTTCTGAGAGACCAAGTTTGAAGTGCATGGGTGGAGGTAATAGATTGCTGGAGTGTAAATATTTGTTCTTTTCTTAAAAAGTGCCTTCCCATTTTTTGTGTTTTTACAAGTATTTTCCTGGGACGAAGATTAAATGGACAGTAAACATATAATACATGCTGTTGTACACTTTCCTTAGCTTACTGCCAAGGAGCTGGTTTGCGCAGTCAGTGATAGTGTTTGCATATGCAAGATACACGTTTCCACTGATTTCCCTGTTTGTGCATAGTTAAACAGCAAGCAAACACAAACCTCATTGCTAAAATTATGAAAGTTCTGAGTACAAGAAAGACACCTTCCGCTTAGCTGACACTGTGGCAGCAGGTGTAAAAATGCATTGACACATTTCTTTTGGAGCCCAGAAGATACACAGCTCAAATCCAAGTGTATCTTATACTTTTAAAAATGTATTGATAATGCAATGAAATTGTTTATACTGCATTCACTGTGTGTTACCTAAGTGCAGTGTGTTTAAGCAGCATTGTGTGGAGTTAACTGCACCATTGAAGAGACGTTCACCATCACTTGGCATTAGTGCGAGATGTCAAAATCTGTGCAAACACAGATGACAAAGAGTGAAGGGGTCTATTGCCTTTTTTTAATGTGTGTGTGTTGTGTGCAATTCTGTTTTTTGACCAAATTTAAAGGTGTTAAAATGAAGTAGTTAGGAAAGTGTTGAAATGGAGGGGCAAACAGGGGGAAATACAAAGGGAGTAGTATAGAAATGTGCAGGAGGGAGGTAGGAAAGAACCATAGCTATCCACTTCTTCAACAGTGTAACATGAAACTATGTACAGAATATTAGCTGAATTTGGACCATCATGTCAACAGAGGGGTGAAAACAATGCAGTCATGTATAGACAATTGGACTGAATCAAGTGTGTCAAGAAGATGTGTGCAAAGTAAAGAGCTACATATAGGATTTTTTTTGTGGGACAGGTGCCTTTTTTTACTTCAGTGAGAGAGGAATGTTGGGTAGGGGACATAGGTATTTCTGGGTCAGGTAAGTAGGTGAGGAAGCAGATGCATACAGGACAAACAAGATACAGGGATGGAGTGGGAAGCAAAAGGTTGGGGACAACATGACTGGCTTTAGGGAGGGGAAAAAAGTTGCCCATGCCCATCAAACATGGGAACAATGATAATCTAGTCCTCTCCTGCAGGACTGTCATCACTGTACCCTTACTCTCCTGGCTGTTGAAGTGCTTGGCATCTTCTTATGGACTATTTGTGAGAGCAGTTGCTCCATTCAGCATAGATGTGCACCAAGGGTGCTGTGTACAGCCCTACGCACCAACTCTGGCATCTCCTGCTGGGTGATAAAATCCCCTCCTCAGCCACTACTCACAGAGGGTACCACAGCAAGAGCTGCCAGGGTAGTGCTACTTTATGTGGAGGGCCCAGATAGTGCAAGGGCAGCAGAGACGGTACTGCCAGGATGGGTCCCAGATGTGCTGGGCATCAGTGCAGGAGCCATGGGAGCAGGGGGTGGCTGAGCCATGGGAGTTGACCTTCCTTCCTGTGCTGTAAATCATTTTGTGATTTGTCAGAGATGGATGACATGGAAATGTTTTGATGACACAGAAAAAAAGAGATAAGGGATGGGGTGTGAGAGGAAAAAAAAAAGAGAAAATTAGTATCATCATATGTGACATATATGCCACATGAATGTGCTATTACATATTGGTTATCAAAGTACTATTATATGTATTATCACAATAATAAAGTATTTTATCTCAACTTTTACATTTAAGTATACATCTTAACAATTACAAACTATAAGTAAGAATTGCTCAAAATAATCCTTGCAATGTGCTTATATTGCACATATAGGTTCTTAGGTAGGTACTAGGCTATCGGGCCTGGGGCCTAAATAAGCCTAGCCAAAAATGTTCCCTGGCTTTCGCCTCCCAAGAAAGTTGTTTTTCTGTGCCCCTGTCTAGCAGAGCCACAGAAGTGATCCTGGGGTGAATTTCCTATTTACCATCCAATTGTAGAGATTTTTCTTATAGAGGGTTAATGAGGAGCTTTGCTTGACATGAATGGGTAGTCTGTTCCAGAGCATGGGAAGTCTCTGGGGCAGGAATCTATCCCTCCAGCATGTTCTGTTTATTGTGGTGGCAAGGTTTAGGTCCCCAGACCATGTGGCTCAGAGGGATTGGGGTTTCTTTAAGTGTAGCATGTCCAACAGATCTGGGTTTGACATGCCTTTCTATGTTAGGCAGAGGTCACCTCTGAGTAGGGAATAAGCGATGGAGTAGAGCTGGAGTTTTTTGAGACAGTCTGCGTATGGCATCTGATTGAGGCCAGTAATCCTCTTAGTGAGGTATTTCTGTGTACTTTCTAGTTGTAGATGTCTTGCGAGGTACATGCCAAACGGGGCATTGTACTTTATAATGGGTCTAATGAGGGATGAGTAGAGAGGAACAATAACCTTTTTCGTTCTGGAGGTGAACCCCTTTGTGATGAGGTGTGCCACTTATAAGGATTTCCTGATTACTGTGGTGGTGTGATTATCAAAGGAGAGACTACTGTCCACCTGTGTCCCAAGGTCTCATCACACTTTAGGTGTTTAGTAGGCTACCGCCTATGTGGTAGTTCATAGGTAGGTACTAGGGCCTATATAAGCCTATCCAAAAAGGTACCCTGGCTTTCGCCACCCAAGAAAATTATTTTCCTGTGTCCCTGTCGAGCAGAGCCACCAAGGTGATCCCCGGGGTGAATTTCCTATTTCCCATCCAATCATCAAGATTCTTCTTGAAGAGTGCTAATGAGGAGCTTTGTTTGCTATATATAGGTAATTTGTTCTAGAGTATGGGAAGTCTCTGGGACGGGAATCTAGCCCTCCAGCATGTTCTGTTTATTGTGGTGACAAGGTTTAGGTCCCTAGAGCATGTAGCTCGGGGGGATTGGGATTTCTTTAAGTGGAGCATGTCCAACAGCTCTGGGTTTGACATAGCTTTGTATGTTAGGCAGAGATCGCCTCTGAGTAGGCGATATGCAATGGAGTAAAGCTGGAGTTTTTTTAGACGGTCTGCGTAGGGCATATGTTTGAGGCCAGTAATCCTCTTTGTGAGGTATTTCTGCAGCCTTTCCAGTTGTTGTAGATGTCTTGTCAGGTACATACCAAAAGGGGCGTTGTACTCTGTAATGGGTCTAATGAGTGACGAGTAGAGAGGAACAATTACCTCTTTTTCCTGGATGAGAAATCTTTTGTGATGAGATGTGCCATGTAGAAGGATTTCCTGACTACTGTGGCAATGTGATTATCAAAGGAGAGACTACTGTCCACCTGTGTCCCAAGGTCTCGTCACACTTTTGGTGTTTAAGTAGACTGCCACCTATGTGGTAGCTCATGGGTGCAGAGTTTTTACCAAAGGGGATGGCAGTGCATTTTTTGGCGTTGAGCGTGAGGCCATGGTTTTGACACCAGGCATCTGTCTCATTGAGGCCCTTTTGTAGGATGTCCACATCGTTAGGAGTTTTGATTATGGCTCCTAGTTTGCAGTCATCTGTGAACTTTGCTAGCCAAAAATGACCTGTGTTAGCCTCTACTTCAGAAAAGTAGATACCAAACAGGAAAGGACCCATGACTGAACCCTGTGTTACTCCATTTGTCCTGGTCTGAAGTTGGATTTGGAGTCTGCTACTTTCACAGTGTGGGTTCTGTCAGTGAGCCAGTTGGCAACCTATCTTGTGACAGGGATTTATGCCTAGTTTAGTGAGTTTATCTATAATTCCAGAGTGGGTGATGGTGTCAAAAGCCATGGTAAGATCTAGATAGGCTGTGTGAACCACCTTACTCTCATCTACAGCTTTGGTGACTGCTTCAAAGAAGTCTGTCAGGTTTAGGAGACATGATCTGCCTTTTACAAACCCAAACTGGGTGGGGTCAAGAGTTTGGAGATTGCCAGTGTCTTTGTTTATAAGTTCCATGATGATACGTTCCTTGGCCTTGCACACCAGGCTCATTAGGCTAATGGGGCGGGAGTTCCTGGGGTCCATGGCAGCTCCCCCTTTGTGGAGTGGGATAACCATCGCTGTGAGCCATTCAGTGGGCACAAAGTCTGAGGTGAGGCTATGATTGAACATAGTGCTTACGTGGGGTGCCGGTTCATTCTGCATTTCATGTAGAACGCAGCCTAGGATGTTGACAAGTCCCATAGATGCTGTGTTCTTGGCTTTGGAGAGTGTGGTTTTTACCTGTGCAGCCGTGATTACAGGAACTTTGCATTCTTCCAGTATAGAGATGGACCCATTAGGGGGTGGGGGTGGGGGGTAAAGTTAGCACTGAACCTATCTGCCAGGATGTTGGCAATATCAGTTGGTTCTGTATATTTAGTGCCGTTGTGCTGTAACTCGGAGCAGATCTTAGTGTTGTGTTGTCATTGAGATTCTTGACATAGCTATAGAATCCTTTGTGGTTGTCTTTAGAATCAGTGGCGATTTTGTTTTTGTAACTAGCTTTGGAGGATTTTATGAGGGATCTCAGCTTCTTACTGAGGCTGATCAGGGAGTTCCTCCAATCATGGGATTTTACTCTTATTTGCAACAGTTTCTTTCTTCTGTTGTAGAGTTGGTTTATGACAGGAGACTACCAGACTGGCTTCCTTTTTTGTAGGATAGCATCTTGGTTCTGTTAGGGATAGCACAATCCATGCACTCGTATAAGTGCTTATAAAATGCATTTGTGTAGGATTCAACAGTCGTACCTCTATTGTCTATCTGCATGGGTGTCATGAAGTTTGCCACTTCTGTCTTAAGAAGAATGAAGTTGGCTTTGGAGTAATTTTTTTTATGGTGGTTTCATAATGGTGGATGGGGCTGAATGTGGATGTCTAGGGTGATTAGCTTGTGGTCGGATCTAACCAATGAGGAATTGACCTCTGGTGTGGAACACCAGTCACCCATGTTGGTAATGACCAGGTCTAGGATACTGCTGCCCCTGGTGGGGGTGTGGATAAGTTGACCCAAGGTGTTGGAATTTATGAATTCCAGAAACCGTTGAGCAAGAGAGTTTGTACATGAGTAGTTTTCCCAGTTAATGATGGGGTAGTTGAAATCACCCATTATTAGGGTGTTGAGTTGCACCCTAATATTTTTTAGTGCATCAAAAAATGAAGAGTGAGAATCCTGGAGCGTGGTGGGGGATCTGTAGCAAGTTGCAATTTGGGCTGCAGTCTTGCCCAGAGTTAGTTGCACTTGGATAATCTCAGATGCCTTATGCTGAGCAACTAGCCTGCAGGTGTGGATATCCTTAATGAATATGGACATGCCTCCACCTTTAGTGTTTCAGTCCAGGTTAGGTGGCCGAAAGGTGTGGAATGAATCATAGCCTGGTAATGCAGTGGTGCTGTCTGGAGCCTTGACCCAGGTCTCTGTCACTGCACAGATGTCAATGTTCTCCATTTTAAGGAGTGCCTCGAGTGAATGCATTTTGAGGTTTAGACTTCTAGCACTGAGTAGCATTACCCTCAGATTTTGCTTGCTTGTTCCTGTTATGGTGGTGAATTTGTCATTTGAACCTTGCCTAAAAAAGGCACTATAGGGGTGGCAAGAGCCTTAGCCAATATCCAGAATCCCAAGGGCAACAAGTGCAGGCCATCTCTGGCAAAGCATCGTGGTCTGTCAATCATGTCATCCCAGGCAGATAGATTCTGGATCCCCTTAGAATGATACCAGAAGCTTAGCCAATTGTTGAAGTCAATCATTTTGTCCTTGTACTGTGGTATCATTCTGGGTGATGGCAGGATGCTACTCAGGGCTAGGGTCATACCTGTCTGTGCTACAAGATCAGAGAGCTCCTCCATGTCTCTTTTCATGTAGTCCAGTGAGGTACATCTCAGGTCATTCACACCAACATTGACAGTCATATTTGTACTTGTTGTGGAGTGACCTGAGTGCGTGCATTATGTGGCGAATCCTGGCACTGGTCAGGCAGCTGACAGTAACTTTCTCCTTGTTTAACCTGGTGAGTGGAACATCAGTGTGCCTGACTATAGAGTCACCTATGGCTAGAGTGTTGGGTACGTTGTTATGCCTTATGGGCTGTGATTGAGTGGCACACTGAGTTTGTGGACTGTGTGTCATTTGGGTTGTGTTGGGGGTGGAGGTTGCTTGCTTTTTTGCTTTGGAAGTCTCTGTTGCTTGAGCAGATTTTTATTGAGAGCCTCTGTGAATGTAGGTGTGTACTTTGTGTTTCTATGTGTGTGTTTTGGTGGTGTAGGTTTTGAAGGACTATGTGATGAGTGTGGTGTGGTGCAAGTGCTTACCTTCTCCTCTTGACTGTCTAGTCCAGTGTTGGGTGAAGAGAGCTTTGCTTCCAGTTTGGCTATATAAGTGCATCTCTCATAGGTTGTAGTGTTGGGTGGTAGGAGGAGAGGGCTGTCTGTGTACATGAGGCAATTGCTGCATTGCCCCAAGATGCCCAGATTCATCAGGTAAACATGAGAAAACACCGGGAGCTGACCTTTAGTCATGCCTGGATAGAGGCTTATTTATTAAGTACTAAAAACTGTTTTCCTCTAGACAAGTGAGGAAAGTTAAGTGCTGTAGTAATTTGTAGCTTATTTAGTGCTTACAACGAATTCTGAACAAGTGCTGAGCTCAAAGAAACAGATTTGAGTGCTTGAACTAAAAAACTGGCTAGTTCTAAGGGAAAATTTGAAGAGCAGACTTTATGGCGCCTGGAATAGTTTAACCCTAGCTAAGCAGTGATGCATTAAGTTTTTTTTTTTTAATATAACAGTAGCAAATGAGCAAACTGATTTAAACTAATTAACCAATAAAAAGCTAAAAGCTGAGCCCTTTTCCAGCAGTCTTTGATCAGACAAGTTCTAACTGCACACTCCTGCCACTAGGGTGCAGGGGAACCTTCTCCAAAAAAAGATGGTCTGGATGGTGCTCAAGTTATACAAGCAAAGTTAGATTCAGCAGGTCTGAATTTAGTTTATGCTACAGCAAACAAGGCCTACCACTTTCAGAAAGAAACCATTCAAATAAGCAGGCACAATAAGCCTTTAACCAGAAACTCCCAGCTCAGAAGGGCAGAATCTACCCTCTCCTCCCACAAGAGTGCAGACCACACCTTCTTAATATAAAATAACTGGCCCGAAGCCCAAGTGCTTAAACCAGAACTAATACACTTTTAGAATAATAGACACTAAGCCTTCAATCAGCAACTCCCAACTTAGAAGGATGTAAGCTACCTGTCCTTCCACAACAGTGCAGACCACAAACTTTCTTAATGTAAAACAACTGGTCTGAAGCCCAAGTGCTTCAACCGAAGGCTTAGAATAACAGTTACAATTTAATCAGGCTACTAACAAGCAGTAATAAATGCAGCAGAATAAATGCAGTTAAGTACTTTTAAGAACAAACCGCCAAAGCAAAATAAAGTAGGAAAAAACACAAATACAGTAAAAGCAGATGAATAAAGTGCAATTTTTTTATATAACAGAAAATGAGCAAACCGATTTAAAAAATTACCCAATTAACCAGTAAAAAAGCTCATAACTGAACCCTGTTCCAGCAGTCTTCAATAAGACAAGTTCTAACTGCACACTCATGCCACTAGGGTGCAGGGGAACTTTCTCCAAAAAAGAAGGCCTGGATTAGTGCTCAAGTTATGCAAACAAAACTAGATTCAGGATGCCTGAATCTAGTCTATGCTACAGCAAACAAGGCACACCAATTTTAGAAGGAAACCATTCAAATAAGCAGGCACAATAAGCCTTTAACCAGAAATTCCCAGCTCAGTAGGGCAGAATTTAGCCTCTCCTCCCAAAAAAGTGCAGACCACAAACCTTAATGAAAAATAACTGGCCTGAAGCCCAAGTGCTTTAACCAGAACTAATACACTTTTAGAATAACAGACACTGAGCCTTCAATCAGCAATTCCCAACTTAGAAGGATGTAAGCTACCTGCTCTGCCACAACAGTGCAGACCACAAACCTTAATGTAAAACAACTGATCTGGTGCCCAATTGCTTAAACCAAAAGGCTTAGAGTAACAGTTACAATTTAATCAGGCTACTACCAAGCAGTAATAAATGGAGCAGAATAAATAAAATTGAGTACTTTTAAGAAGAGGCAAAAGCAAAATAAAGTGCAAACGGTTAAGAACCTAAGTGGATTGGCCTTCTCAAATGTTCTCACTGTATTAAGTAGAGTGAACACCAGACTGGGAGGGGTGTTGCAGATCAAATTTGCAGTAGGGGCAGGCAACTGCAAAGCCACCAACTATAACACCACCACAAGAATAGGGTGGGGAGGAGGGGGAAAACAGTTTCAGGACAGATGAGAAGCAGAAAACAATGCCAGAAAATATATAAAATAATTCAGTCAGGCAAAATTAAGACAATGCAGAACTTTGAAAGGTTAAAATGCCAAGAAATATACTTATCAATCAGCAATACATTTACAGATTGTTTGAGAATCACACTTCAGCCAGAACACCAGGAGTTTCTAACAGTGTATGCAGGAATTTGCAAACAGAAACTATTTTTAAATCAGCAAGCCTTGAAGCAATCAAATAACACAAAAGCTGTTAGACCAGTTTTATAAACTTCACCACAGGAATCGGGGGGGAAGCAGTTTCAGGACAGATGAGAAATAGAAAACGATCCCAGAAAATATATAAAATAATTCAGTCAGGCAAAATAAGACAATGCACAACTCTGAAAGGTTAAAATGCCAAGAAATATACTTATCAAGCAGCAATATATTTCCAGATTTCTTGAGAATCACACTTCAGCCAGAACACCAGGAGTTTCCAACCGTGTATTCCATGGATACAGAGTTTTTCCCAAAGGGGATGACAGTGCACTTCTTGGCATTGAGCTTAAGGCCATGACTTTGACACCAAGCATCCGTCTCAGTGAGGCCTCTTTGTAGAATGTCCACATTATTAGGCGATTCTATTATGGCACCTAGTTTGCAGTCATCTGCAAACATTGTTAGCCAAAGACCTGCTGTATTAACCTGGACTTCTGAGAAGTAGATGCCAAACAGTAAAGGACCCAGAACTGAGCCCTGTGGTACTTCACTTGTCACTGGTCTGAAGTTGGATTTGGAGTCAGTTACTTTCACTGTGTGGGTTCTGTCAGTGAGCCAGCTGGCCACCCATCTTGTGACATAAGGATTTATGCCTAGTCTAGAGAGTTTATCTATAATTCCAGAGTGGGAGATGGTGTCAAAAGCCTTGGCGAGGTCAAGATAGGCTGTGTGCACCCCCTTACCCTCGTCCATGGCTCTGGTGCCTGCTTCAAAGAAGCCAGTCAGGTTTAGGAGACATGACCTACATTTTACAAACCCAAACTGAGTGGGGTCCACAATTTGGAGGTTGCCTATGTCCTTGTTTATAAGCTTCAAGATGATACTTTCCATGGCATTGCAGACCAGGCTCGTCAGGCTAATTCGGTCAATGGTGGCGCCCCCTTTGTGGAGTGGGATAACCATCGCTGTGCACCATTCAGTAGGCAAAAAGCCTGAAGTGAGGCTATGATTGAACATGGTACTTAGGTGGGGTGCCAGTTCATTCTGTAGTTCATGCAGAACGCAGCCTGGGATGTTGTTGGATCCCATGGATGCTGTGTTCTTGGCTTTGGAGAGTGCGGTCTTTGCTTGTGCAGCTGTGATTACAGGGGCTTTGCATTCTTCTGGTATAGTAATGGGCCCTTTGGGGGGGTGAGGTATGTGAACTTTGCACTGAACCTATCTGCCAGGATGTTGGCAATATCAGTTGGTTCTGTATATCTAGAAGAAAAAGAGATGAGTAGGTACTCCACGACTATTGAAGCAAACCAGTCCACAGAAAAAATGTAACAACTGGACTAAACTTTTATTGAGTAAGCGCTTTCACGTCTCCACGGACGCTTCTTCAGACTTAAACTATTAAAACAACTTCCAACATCCATTTAAATATCAGTTCCACAAAGCTAATAGCCAATGGACTGCTACATAAGCAACCACATGATAGAATCACCAAAAACAAAATCTTAATATATTTCATCATTGTGTGAACAACATTAAAATTCTTAAAATTCATATATTAATGAATGTATGAAACAAAAATACATGAGAAAAGGTATATAATGAATCTATAAAATATATATCTATATGTTAAAATATTCATAAACTCTGTTATATAAATCACTTACAATACAATATTTATTAAAAACATATTCCTCTAGCATATATCAAACTGTCCAAGACAATATGCAGAAAATTAGAGATAATATATGAAACTCATATTTTCTAAGATACATGTATATGCATATAATCAGTATATATCTATATAAATAAATAAAAGCAACTGAGACTGCATTTCAATGTTTCAAGGGGCGGGCAAGCAAAAATGGCTTCAATGAAACTCTATCATTTAAACCGTGTCCTCTGTCTGCATGTAACCTAATTAACCATTTGCCTTCTTCCTTTTCTGTATAATTACTAATATTTCCTAGCCTTTTGGTAGCATGTATAAGTTCTAAAACTAGAAACTTAAAAGTATGTGTTGTATCATATTGCAAAACGTGTTTGGCTAGAGCATTAACCTCATTTTCTTTATTGATAGCATATATATGTTCCCTTATTCTCTCTCTCAGAGTTCTATTTGTTTTGCCAATGTAAAAACTACTGCATTTTTGACATGAAGCTAAATAGACCACATTTCGTGTCCTGCAGTCAGCATAATGATTAAATTCATATTTTATTTGCGTGTCTGGATGTTCAAAATGTTTTTTATTCAAAACAAAACTGCATTGATTGCAGTTATGGCAAGGAAAAGTGCCTTTTCTAGAGGAAAGTGGGTTATTCAAGCCACTCTTCTCGTAGCATAGCATTCTCTTCAATGATTTAGTATTCTTATAACAAAAACTGGGGTGTGATCCTGCCAGTTCCTTTATTCGTTCATCCAACTGCAGTATTCCCCAATTTTTCTTAATGACCTCAGTTATACTATTGTTGTTATTGGTATATGGAATCACTACCCTTTTTATTTGACTACAGTTATTTCCCTGTGCTACCTGAAGGTTACTATTTCTTCTAATATATGGTTTACCTGTTTTATCCCATTCAACTTCATGTAAAGCTATCAAATCTTTTTCATGGTATCCCCTCTCTATGAGGTCTCTCTGCATATTCTCCATAACTCCTCTAAATATTGTATCTTCACTTGTCAAGCGAGAGCAACGCATAGCTTGATTCTTTACAATGTTCCTATGTATATGTGGGGGGTGCATGCTATCTGTATATCTAATGCCATTGTGCCGTAGCTCAGAGCAGATCTGAGTGTCACCATTGAGATTCTTGACATAGCTGTAGAATGCTTTGTGGTTGTCTTTAGAATCAGTGGCGATTTTATTTTCATAACTAGCTTTGAAGGATTTTATGAGGGATTTCAGCTTCTTACTGAGGCTGACCAGGGAGTTCCTGCAATCAGGGGATTTTACTCTTTTTTGCAACAGCTTCTTCCTTCTGTTGTAGAGTTTTTGTGGCAGGGGACCACCACATTGGCTTCCTTGTTTTGGAGGATAGCGTCTTGGTTCTGTTGGGGATGGCACGATCCATCCACTCATGTATGTGCTTATATAATGCATTTGTATAGGATACAGCAGTCGTACTTCTATTTTCTGTCTGTATGGGTATCATGAAGCTTGTCACTTCTGTCTTAAAAAGCATGAAGTTGGCTTTGGAGAAGATTTTTACGGTGGTTTCCTTAATGGGGGGTGGGGGAGGGATATTGATGTCTAGGATGATTAGCTTGTGGTCAGATCTGACCAGCGAGGAGTTGACCTCTGGTGTGGAACATTGATTGCCCATATTGGTAATGACCAGGTCCAGGATATTGCTGCCCATGGTGGGGATATGGACAAGCTGAAAAAGGGCAGTGGAATTTATAAATTCCAGAAAGCGTTGAGCAAATGAGTTATTACATGAGTAGTTTTCTCAGTTGATGGTGGGGGTAGTTGAAATCTCCCATTATTAGGGTGTTGGGCTGTACCTTAATATTACTCAGTATATCAAGAAATGTGGAGTGGGCATTCTGGGGCATGGTGGGGGATCTGTAACAAGCTACAACCTGGATTGCAGTCTTGCCAAGTGTTAGTCGCACTTGGATAATTTCGGATGCATTATGTTGAGCAACTAGCCTGGAGGTGTGGATATCTTTAATGAATATGGACACACCTCCTCCTTTAGTGTTTCAGTCCAGGTTAGGTGGCCAAAAGGTGTGGTATGAGTTATAGCCTGGTAATAAAGGGATGCTCTCTGGAGTCTAGAACCAGGTCTCCATCACTGCACAGATGTTCTCCATTTTACGGAGTGCCTCAAGTGAGTGCATTTTGAGGTTTAGACTTCTAGCATTGAGTAACATTACTCTCAGATTTTGCTTGCTTATACCTGCTATGGTGGTGAATTTGTCATTTGAATCTTGCCTAAAAAGGCACTATAGGGTTGTCAAGAGCCTTAGCCAGTATCTGGAATCCCAGGGGTGACAGGTGCAGGCCATCTCTGGCAAAGCATCGTGGTCCGTCAATCATGTCGTCCCAGGCAGACACTGGATCCCCTTAGAATGATACCAGCAGCTTAACCAATTGTTGAAGTTAGTCATTTTGTCCTTGTATTGTAGTATCATTCTGGGCGATGGCAGGATACTACTCAGGGCTAGGGTCATACCTACATGAGCTACATGATCCGAGAGCTCCTCCATGTCTCTTTATGTAGTCCAGGGAAGTATGTCTCAGGTCATTCACACCAACATGGACAATGACAGAGTCATATTTGTACTTGTTGTTGAATGACCTGAGTGCTTGTGTTATGTGGCAGTTCTTGGCACCTGACAGGCAGCTGACAGTAACTTTCTCCTAGTTTAGCCTGGTGAGTGGGACATCAGTGTGCCTGACTATAGAGTCACCTATGACTAGTGTGTTGGGTATGTTGTTTTGCCTTATGGGCTGAGGTTGAGAGAGACACTGATTTTGTGGGCTGTGTGTCATTTGGATAGTGTTGGGGAGTGGTGGTTGCTTGTGTTTCAGTTTTGGAGGCCTCTGTTGTTTGGGAAGATTTTTATTGAGAGCCTCCGTGAATGTAGGCGTGTGTTTTGTGTTACTATGTGTGGATTTAGGTGGTGTAGGTTTTGATGGACTATGTGTTGAGTGTGGTGTGGTACATGTGTTTACCTCCTTGGTCCAATTATACAGATTAAGTTAACAGCAGGGCATTTATGCCAGCTGTGTTGAAATTAAATTATGTAAAATATTTTTAAAGGATTTACTATATATTTGTTACTTGTTATATTTGAACCAAGAATGTCAGACTGCAGCATTAGACTTGACTCCTACAGTTGGCTTTTGTTACAGACTGAAGCATGCATGATTTTTCAGTTAGGATATAATAGTTCTGTTGTGCTGCACCCATACCTCTTGCTTTCCTCAGTCTCTCTAGATGCTCAGCTTGGGCATCTCTGCATTGGCTGTGGAATAAAGAGAAGAGCATCGTGCATACCAGTCTTGCCTATATACAGTTTTCCATCTACTAT
>NC_056747.1:190940525-191003025 GCF_019279795.1 Protopterus annectens | reverse complement strand
AGTTCTGGATGACTTTTTATGGGAGGTTGAGAGGTTTCTTGTTTTCATAGCAAGTTAAGCCTACTCGGATATTTTGTAGTTACTTTTTGTGCACTGTTTTTATTTATAGAGAGTTAATGTAAACATTACATGCATCTATTGGAGGTTACTGAATGGAGACTTTATTGTAATTTCATTATGCTTAACTGTGAATCATTAACCTGAAGCATGCTTCATGGCTTTAACTACGTTTGGTTGAAATCTTGTGTGAGGCGATGTTTGCCTGATGTAAACTTGAAGACTGCAGAGTTTAAAATATGAAAAAGTTGCACAGTGCTTTAAAAAATGAACTTTTTTTTTTAAGTTGGGCCATCTTATTTGACATAGTTTGTTTTAATGGTGGGGGGGTGTAAAACAGCTCATCTGGTCAGCATTAATACAGCTGAACAGTTTACTCTTTTTAAATGTGTGTTGAGAATGCAGATTGACAGATGCTGAGCCATGTTCTTTGTTGTACCACAGTTGTGAAGTCTTAGTTTGGGGTGGGGGGGGGGTACATTAAGGCTTTTATGCCACATCTGTGGTAAAAGAAAATATATTGCTTTACAAAACTTCATGATGGAAATGTCCTAATCCTTTTGTAGTGTGTTTCATTTTGAGTAAGGGCTAGAAATGTTTACTCTGTCTAGTTTCAAAGATTGACTGGATTGTTTCAATTTGATGTTAATGGTGCATGTGTGTGCGCGTGTTTTTTCTTGTCTGTGTAAACGTATATACATATATTTTTTTAGCTCTACTAATTTTGTATTTCATTTGATTGTTCTGTGATTCGAAAAGATAAATGTGTACGGTATGGTATGCTGTTTTTATTAAGCATCCTTGTACTGAGAGTGAATACAAAGCAAGCACATTGTGGTGTTTTGGGGTTTCCATTATGATACAGTCAGTGAAATGGTTGTGACTTTTTTGCCTGCTTTTTCTGAAAAGTTTTGTTTTCAGTGTTTGTCTACTAAGAATCAAGACTCTTGGTTCTGTTGCGGTCGAAAAATTTAACAATGAAAAATTGACTGTTAAAAGTGAATTTGAAATCCTGCAATATGGCAGGGGGTTGGCATCTGTGGTGCCAACTTCAAGGCCATTGCACTCTGGAGAAAGGGGAAATTCGTGTGCAACAAAGTTTTTGTAAAGAGTTCTTTACTTGAATTTGATAAATGTTTTTTCTGCATACTGTAAGAAAGTTGCCCTTTGGAAGAGTTGCAATGAGGAAACTGGTTATCGCAGTCTGTGTAGGTGGCTGGAAAACTATCATAATAATACAGTAGTAATTTGAGGCATTAGAAACAGCCATATGATAGTAGTTTGCCCTGTTGTATTCTTGGATGTGCCACACATGGGTTGGCTGTTGATAGGGTGTTTATATCATGGAGTCTTCAAATGGCTGAACAGCTGTTGGGTGGCTTTTGTGTGGAGGGCTGCTGCTTTGTGACTGGGACTCCCTTTTGACGTGATGAAGGCCAGCATACCAAACATGTCCAACCCGGAATTAATGGACATGCTGCACCTCAGAAAATCCAAATCCCATCGAGCTACACGCTCGAGAGACTTTAACCTCAGCACTGAAATAAATAGGACATGCTGGATGGACAGATTCATAACCCAGAGGCTCCCTTCACTCTGGAATAAAATCCCAGTCCAGGTTAGGCACAGTCCCTCATTGACTCTCTTCAAGAGGAATCTTGATGAGTGGATGGGAGATCATAGGTTTACCCCGGGTATCACTTCTGTGTCACTGTTAGACAGAGGCACAGTATACTAACCTCAAAAAAGGGCATAGCAAAATTAATTTAAAATGGGTGGCGAAAGCCAAACACATTCTGGCTAGGCTTATAAATGCCCTAGGGCAGATAGCCTAGTATGAACCTATAATACAGGCCTCTATTTTTGTGGTGGGGGGGGTAGACTTTATGGCAGATTTAAATGTTCCCTAATGAGCACAGCCAATTGCTTGGGGAACCAAATACATTCAAAGTCTTGTTTACTCCCGCCTCCAAAAGGCAAGTGGATATGCCATTAAAAAGTTTGAGAATTTTATAGGAAACTTGTATTGTTTCCCCTTTATAAGAATGAGTTGCTTATTACAGCTGTTGTCTCTTACTTCAGCTTTACTTGTTTTCATTTGTTCAATTTGTTTGGTTCACACATTTTTCATACCGAGTCATTTTCATTGGCTACACTACTTTTAAGAGGACACACTTGTATTGAACAACTTTTTTTTTTTTTTTTTTTTTTTTTTAATTTTATGATGTTCATTTTGACTTCTTAAATGTTTTCTATCTGTATATGCTGTGTGACTGACGCATTGTGTTCTCAACTTGTTTATGAAATGGCATAGTTGTAATTTGTTTTTAATTTGTGTCATCTTGCACTGGCTTGGAGCGTTTTTTGACATTCACTGAAAATGGGACTTTCCAAGGTAAAATACTCTGTTAACAAATAAGTACTAGGCTAGCTGCCCTTGGAAGCCATTTTAAGCCTAGTCAGTTTTCTTTTCAAGGTGAGACTCTTACACAAACAGGGTTTGAAGTAAACGCCTTAATTTTGCGAACCCTAACCCCTGGTTAACCCCTCGACCAAGTGAGGCAGATCAACCTGACAGGCCTTGGTTATGGGGAAAACTGGAATCGCCACTTTTTTTTTTTTTTTTTTAATATACATACCTTGAGGTAATTGGCACTGATGTGGTCTGCACACAAGGCAGGGTTGAGTCGCAGCACAAATCCACTGCCAAGCAGTGTTAAGAATTCTTTCACTGATTACAGAAAGTATTTGATCGTAAATAGAGACTGTGATTTGCTTTAGATGACTCGAAGGTTTAGTAGCTTAGACAAAATGTGGGCTATGCTGTGGGGTGGTAGCATAAGTAAAATGCTGGTGACTGTGTGAGTTATTACTGGATGCAGAAAAGGGGGGTGTTACTGGTGGGTGCCTATAGATATACAGTAAACTCTCAGTTAACAGGCAGCCATGGGGATTGATAGATGCCGGATAACTGTAATTTCTGGTTGCTTGAGAGTTACTATTAAAAATAGGCCTGACTAATACTGTACCCTATACTATTTGTTTGGTATGACTTGTTCTTAGGTTGGGGAGAGAGCGTATTTATTCCTATCTTCCTTTTTAAAACTCTAAAAATATAAGGTACATTTCTGCATGGCTTGGGGGGGGGGGGGGACGACGACAAATTGCAGCACATGAAAATTTTAATGTTAGTTCGATGCGTTTTTTTTTTTTTTTTTTTTTTTTTGTCGGTTGCTTGAATTCCGGTTAAGAATGTTTACTGTATATATTAGGCTTGCCCTTTTTCATTATTGTGGTAAGCTTGAAATTTCTATCTTTGGGATCTTTGTCTGTGATTTGTAGTGGTCATAAAATCGACTAAAGCCTAGCTTGTGAATATTAACAGTGCAAGTCCAAAATGTTGAATTGCATAGCTAGAAGGAAGATGAAAGTACAGTATACTGAACATTACATGCCTTGTCTTCGCTGATGACCATTGAGTTGGAATTTTTTTAAGCAGCGTGCACTTGTGTGGATGCATTGGGCCCTTCACATAAAATGCAGATATATTTGACCCCCCCCCCCACACACACACACACACACACACACTTTACCAGTAGAAGTTGTACAAGTGACCCTCTTCAAAATGCATATGCATTTAATTGTCTAGGAGAATTAAAATAAGTGGAAGTGATATGGAGTCTGGAATGGTCAGTAGAACCTATTTGTTGATTAGTAACAGGGGTTTGCTTTTCAGAGGCGTGTAGTAGCCAGGTAAAGCTCTGGATAGTAGCCTATGGACAAGCTAGTCTCTTCTGCGTTATGTGAAGGCTTGCAGGGAGATGTGCATTTTGCTGCCTTTTCTTTTGAGGCTGCTGTATGCAAGAATTTGAAGTCAGGAGTTAAGTAACCTCACGGACAGTAGGGGTTGGTCACAAAATCTTACATGAAAGGACTACTAACTTTCGTAGTTAGTAATGATCATAGAGGTTGTTTAAACCTATGGGGTTTCAGCAGCCATCCTTGAGTACCATGAGATGATACCCATTTGTGGTATAGATGAACATACATTTTTATTTTCCATGTGGGATCTTTGCACAAAAGTAGTTGTTTTGGTCACCACTGGATTTTTAAACTGTAGGTGCTAGTGTTGCACCTCATGATGAGTAGAATTCTTTTGGTGTAGGGTGTGTTGCATTCTGCTTCTTGTTTAGCAAGTTTGCTGGCAGTTGGAATAAAAATGTTTAAAAATGGGGAGTCTTAATTTGTGTTACCAGTCAAGAACCTTCATTAACTGCAGCTGATTGTACGCTTATCATAGTTAGCCAGATTCATATTTGGAAGACCACCAAGTTGTTACTGGGAGCAAAAAAAGTTGCTGCCAAACTGTTCAGTGTAGTAGATTTAGTTGTTTTGGCTTTCTGGTAGTTAAGTTTGGGTGTGCAAGACAGTTGTTGCACTAATTGGGTTGTTTATCATTAAAGTGATTAAGCTATATATATTTGCTATTTCAAAGTAATGTCTGTTTTGTCCCTATTGGGGGAAAAATGCAGTTTTTCATTGAATGGCTAATGCTGAATGCTTATGGTAATGGAAGGAATATAGGCACTGCTCTTTTTAACCTTGTTTTGAGGGTTTGCAGAAGACTAACGCCATGCCTTTTCCTGATTTTAGTCGGTGTAGTTAATATAAAATGTTTTTTGCAGCAGCTTTATTATAGAGTCTATCCTGTAGTGCCCTTTGATACAAATGTTAAGTTACATGTTTAGGATTTATGAGAGAGTGCTGGATTTTAATTTTGTTTTGTAGGTATCAAAATAGTATAAAACTACATTATTGCTTTCTTTGGAGCACATACCTAAAAGCAGCTGGTCAAAAACATTTCAAAGACCAATCAGTTTTGATTGGCTTTTTTTCTATGTTCAGAGTTTCTTGCGCATGACACAGCTCTCTTGTTTTGTAGATGCTCTGGGCTAATCATTCGGCTCTTAATGGTGACTCGGGCATGTCTGTCATGCAGTCCCTCTCTTTTTTAGTGCACACGCATCAGCAACTTTCTCTTCACCCTGTGTCTTTTGATGGAACAAACACACATAGCCCCTCCTCCAAGCCGATGCCAAAACATTCCTACTGGCAACCAGTTAGGGTTGAGCAATAGAAGTGTAAGCCTGTGTCTCATGCAGGGATACAGATCTATGTAAATTGTGTGTGCTTCCTACTTCGTTACTCATCCAGTTTAGTACTGCAGTTTTGACTCCTCATTTTGTCGTTGACATGATTCATTTTTGCATGGTTTGAGAGCAGCGTTGTACAGGTTTTCAGTTTTGCATCAGCTTTTTTTCCTTGGAATTCTTAATCAATATCAAGTCGTAAAACTGCTTTATTGTAAATCTAGGCTTTGGGTTTTGTGTGTGATGCATGTGTTTTTGTTCAGTTGGTCAGTAACCTGTATTGATAAGTTTTGTGGTTGTAATGTCTGTTCTCCCTTAGCGTACACATTTTTTACACTATTAGACCCTTTTCAACACCCATTTTGTATAAATAGTTTGAGGAAGCACTTAAAATGCAGTTGAGCTTCTTTACCTTTAACATTTAAGACATTTCAGTGTAATTAAACAGCAGCTGAAATCTTCTGGGTAGTTTTAATCACAAATTGTTTGTAGACACAGTACGTTTATGCAGGACTGTGTATTTCTATTCTCTGTTAATGTGTGTATAGTATATATGGTTAGATGAGTACCTGTGTTGCTTTCTTTTTTACTGGTTGTAATACCATTATAATATCACAGCTGCTGTCATGTCAGCAGGCCATTATGTCACTGTGCCTGTTTTTGAAAGGGCTACTGGAATAAAAATTCTTGTTTCTGTAGTTAGGATTAAGAGACATTTCCATTTGGTAATGCAGGCGCAATTCTGGAAGAGTAGATGAACTTTGCTGAAGGCATCCAGGCAGATAATGTAGTGGGAGAACCTGTAGAGGTGGTAGAGACCACGTGAACTTGGAAGGTCTGTGTTAAGTTGGGATGCGTAGTGGCATACACTGTTGTGTAGCATCAGTGTTATCAGACTATGGATGCCACGTGTTAATGTGTCGTTTAGTTTGAGCAGTTTCAGGCTTGATGTAAGTAAATAGTTTTTATGCAGTATAACCCATACTTTTAACAAAGAAAGCAAGGAGAGTTTTTTTTTTCTTTTCTTTTATAGAGGAACAGTGGAAAGGGTTTAATATGGTATATTAGAAGCTGTAGTTGGTGTGTTAAATTACTGTGCACAATTCAAAATTTTTATACAATATAAGCCATTCTTTTATATGGGAAAGCAAGGAGGGACTTTTTTTTGTTTTAACTGAGGAATGGTGCCAGCATACAAGTAGTTTGGCAAAGTGGCATCTTTAAAAAAATATATATATTTTTCAGCTTTATACAGCAGTTTAAACTGCAAGTATAGACAGCTGCAGGTGTTTCCAAGAAGTGGCTGGCATCTTGCAGTGCCAGTAGTTTATCTGCTTTATAAAGTAGAATAGACAGCTGCCCAGATTTAGGCTCACAACATTCGGGCATGCATGGTGGCACTCTGTAGTTTGTCACTCGGTGCACGTTCAGGCATGAATGGTGCACTCAGTAATACATCAGTTAGTGCTCACACAGACTTACAGCTTTTTTTTAAATAGCTTAACGTAATGGGTCTATTATATGCTTGAAGTTTTAAAACTTTGGCACTCATATAATCGACACTGTATGAGCGAAGTTTTAAAACTTAGAACATAAAAAAACAAAAACAACCTACCTGAAGCCCCCCTCACACCCCCGCTACTTAAATATACCAACTCCGAGATCGCATTACAGCGAAGTAAAGGGAAATAGTCCCTACAGTGATCTCACTTCACTGTAGTGTGATCTCCAAGTTCACTATAGTGCGATCTCGGAGTTGGTACATTTAAGTAGCGGGGTGTGTGGGGAGGGTTCAGGTAGGTTGTTTTTTGCTTTATTTACTTTTTTTAAAAAATATCTTCCAAGTTTTAAAACTTCGCTCAAATAGTGTCGATTTATATGAGCGACGGAGTTTTAAAACTTTGAGCATATAATCTTCTTCCGGCTTTTCCCGGATAGGGGTCACCACAGCGGTTCACCTGTCTGCTCATAATTGGCAGTGGAGTTTTTACGGTGTCGAGTTGCCATCCCAGCACCCAACCTTCCACAGAAAGCACACACACATGCATGCACGAGTTACATGTATAAATTCGAAGCACACCACAAAGTACTTTGAAAGTTTTTAATGTGCTTCAAACCTCAACCCCTCAATTTTATGAAAAAAAAAAACTTTTGCAGTCCATCAGTGTTTCATTTCATAGCTGCTGCAGTAGTTTCAGTATTTGATTGCATTAGTTTGACTCCGATTATTGAAGCAATTGTGGAGTGCAAGTAAGTTATTTAGACTGTGAGTGTTGTTACATTGATAGCATATATGGCTGTGTTTCAGTGACATTGCAGGTGCTACTATGGGCGGGGTTTGTTACTGCACTTCTCTGTTGGTGGGGGGTTACTATACTACTCTATAATATAATCACATTTTCTTTGTGGAGGGGTCTGGGACACTGGAAGAATATACATACAGAAACATAATATTTTCCATTGTAGAGAGCACACAGATTGTATCTGGAATACCATCTACACTGCTTATGGAGACTGAGGAGAGGGGGATATCTGGGGTGTTTGCATTGGTGGATAAAGGAGGGTAGTGATATGATCTGGGTAAATCCGGAGACAAAGGACATGCAGACACTGGGGAAAGAAGGGAGTGGGTGGAATGTGGCATGGCTGGATGGAATGTGGCATTGCTTCACTGATTTGTGTGGTGTTGAGGTAGAGTTAGCAAAGAAAACAAAAAAAAAAACCCTAAGTTAACTGGCTTTGCACTTGTATTCCTCCTGGTTAGTTTTCTTCATTCTATTTTACTTTTCTTCTAGTGCATACAGTATCCTTTTTTCTCCTTTTTCATTTCTTGCATATTTGTTCATTTTGGTTATGTACACGTTAATTGCCTTTATGTTTGTACTTGATTTATTTTTACTTACTGTGTATAGTTTTGCTATTCCTTCTAATATTCCTGTGATTGTGAAACATATTTTTTAACATATTTTAGATATTTGGTGTGGCTGCTTACCTGTACTGTAACTTTAATTTTTGTACTGTTCTGGAGCTTTTCTCCCCGGGTCTCTGCTGAAAACGGGTTTCCGACCCAGTCGGACACTACCCAGTTAACAAATGTAAATAAATTAAATAAAAATAATCCAATATGACTTGGAAGCATTTTTCCTGCAGATGGAGTTCTTTAATAGCCACCCAGTGTCTGTATCTAAACAGATGAGAAAAGGGCTTGAGAGCCTTGAAAGGTAGGTTGGAGGAAGGATGGCAGTGCCATAGGGGCTGGTTGTGACAGATGCATGCACTCTAAACTTTTGTCCCTTATATGTTCATGCTTAATACATTTTAAGTAGTACATCTCTCCTTTAAGCCCCCTTTGTTTTGGGGTGAGAGGGAGTAGAGAAGCATTTTTAAGATAGCATCTTCCAAGTGTGTGTGTGTGTGTGTGTGTGTGTGTGTGTGTGTGTGTGTGTGTGTGTGTGTGTGTGTGTGCAGAGGGTCCAGATAAATTTAATTTGTACTGCCAGGACAGGATTACACAGTTTGAGATGGACTGAAGGGGAACGCCCAACATAACTGTTGTACTGACATTGGAAGTAGGAGATGAAGTTAACTGTAGGCATTGGTGGATACCGTACTGTTCAGATTTGTATGATGTAGGCAGAAAATGGTAACCGAGATGAGGAGGATAGGAAAATCAAAGCAAGTGATTTGACAAGGGTCAGTATGCTGGTATCTTCCTTGTCTTTGGTTTCTCTTTTGCATGTTAGTGAAACAGATTTTCACTTAACTTCAGCCACATAAAAAAGCATTTAAATTATGTGCTTAAACTTTTACAGATGTTGTAACCTGCACTGCAATGCCTTTTCAACATTCATTTTTTTGTTCTTGACACCTTTGACTTGTGTATTTGGTAAGTGTGCTTTGCAAATTGCAGAAATATAACATTCTTCCATTAATTTTATTTTAGTGATGGTTGCTTACAAGAGGGTAATGTAAAGATTTGTACATCTCGGTTGTTAATTACTGTGATTTTACATTCATTCATTTCTTCTTTCGTGTGGTGGTGGTGTATTTTTCTTCATTGAAGGGAGTTCACCAGGGCCATGCCTGTAAAAGGTTCATTTTGACCAGTGCACTACCTGATTAATAAAACAATAAATAAAGTATTGTTGTGTGGATCATAGGTTTCTTGTGGGAGTAAGCACTACAGGAAATTTGTAATGGGGACTTTGGATCATGCATTTTGAAGGCAGTCTTTGATAATGTGAGAAGGTTAGGAAGTTGTAGCCAGTGTAATTTTTAAGGGCATTACAGTTATGGGCGTTTAGACAGAGGAGCAAATGTGGTCAGCTTTGTTACATCTTTGTTCTAGTTTTGATATTTGTCCTATCTGCAAGTTTGCAAAAATGGACAAATTTGTAGCGTGTGTGCTGTAGGCAGTAGGAGAGACGTAGCAGTGCTTTGGTTTGAGATATTTTTTTTGTGTCGAGTGTTTGATCATTTTTTGGACAGTGTAGTGAATATGTTGATTACTGGGTGAGTGTGAGGTTATGTTCTGTTTTACTCACTGCCTGTCAAATAGAGTGCAGTGTATCTTGCTAAAATGCTTAAGCCAGTGGTGGTCCTTTGGTGGGTTATTAACTTGCACGAGGCATTATCAAATGCCTTGGAGTGTTCAGGGAACATGGTAGACACCAATTTGCCTTTATCGAGCTTGAGTTTATTCAATCTTTCTCCATCAAGTGTGATGAGGATAGGGATTATGTGTGATTTTTTTCAGAGAAGTGACACACAAGACTTGTGGCTGACAAAGTTTGCTGAATGTTCCAAAGTGGGTGCAGTCAGAGTCCCCAAATAATGTCAACGTCCCTAAAAGAGGGACATGCACAAATGACTGGTGCCAAAGTCATGGGCTAAAACTCGATGCAAAAATGTGGATTATCATCCCCTTCGGCAAGGGTGACGTTCCTGTAGATTACCACATTAATGACAACACTCCCAAGTACACAATCAGTGGTGAGAGATTTGGACACACAAGTTGACAGCAACCTTACCTTTGACCACCTATGTCACCCACCTAATAAGTAAGGGCATTGCATCCAGAACAAAAGGTTATAACCCCCCCCCCCCGTACCCCTCACTCATCAGGCCAATAATAAGAGTACGGTGCTACCTTTGGTATGTACCTTACCAGGCAACTGGAAAGATCTCAAAGGCTTCTATACAAAGAAAATTCAGGGTCTTCAGCATATGTCGTACATTGACAATCACTGTCAGTGTACTTTGTCGTACACTGTACTCAAGAGGCAACCTCTACCTTGCATGTAAACCAATCTCAGGTCCTGCTGTAATGGAAATGCTTTACATTTCATAAATAAAATGGGATAAGATGCACTCACTCTACAGAATTCAGCCTAGTATGTGACATCAACGGGACTTGGAGAGACAGGTATGTCTGTCAGAGGTTACCCCTCCTCTGGAAGAAACTTTCAACTCGGGTGAAGCAGAGCCCCTTGCTGACCCTATTTAAGCATAATTTGGATGACTGGATGGGAAACTGTAAATTCACCCTGGGAGCTTCACCTGTGTTCCTCTTGGAAAGGGAGAGTACTTGTTGACTTGGTTTTGCTTAATACCTTGATATTCTTGGGAACAGGGGTTGTACTTGGCTAGGCTTGTAAGGGTCCTAGGGCCATTAGTCTAGTAACCTCCTATGATCCTGTAAGATTCTGTAATGGATCTGTTAATAAGAGCAAAGACTGGGTATGCTAAGGAGTCTGAACACAGTTTAATATATTCTAAGGACAGCTTGTTTGCAATTAAAGTCTGTCTGGTCTTGTGGAGAAGTTTTATTGTAGTAAAACATAATGAATTAGGAGTAAATTCTTGTTTACTTGGTGTTATTTTGGGTGTGGCAAGTATGTATGTGTAATATGTATATGTACTCTTTGAGCTCTAAGTTGCTGTCTGAGCCTCTCTAAGCCAGGGAGAGAGCGAAAAAAAAAAACTACGAACTGTAGACGTTATCGCTTGAGACTTCAGAGTAGTCTAGCATTTGTTTAGAAATCAATACTACTTAATATATAAATCATTTTTTATATTTCAGTAATCGTAGTGTGTGTGTGTGTACGCACGCGCGTATATATTTTAATTAGTAATCTGAATTTATTTTGCTACTGTCAGTACTTTTTTCTTTTTTTAAGAATCTTTCTGCCAGACTTTTGCTTCATAAGCAAAAAGTAAAAGCTTTAATGATGTATGTATTGTCAAAAGTTTCTGAAATGTGATTTTCAGCCAAATGGCTTCTTGGTCATTTGTGGTTACTTATTTTTCTTTGAGTGAAATGGTACAGAACCCAAATGGGTAGATACACGTAATTGTGTTGTAGAGATTTGTTACTGGTTGTTCCATTGACATTGCAAATGCATTGCTTTTTGCCACCCAAAAGTATGTTAAAGCCTTCAGTCTATGCCTGAACCACTTGCTGCCAGAGTGTCCTCACTTTTCACTGCGTTCTTATGAAATGCAAAATTGGATGGCATTGTACAGTATTGTTGAATTCCTTTGCAGAGCATTACTTGTTGGGTATATGATGGTCTAGCTCAACTTTGGGGAACACAGTTCTGGTAAGATGGGTCAGCTGTGATTGTAAGGTGTGGAGGGACTGTGTCCTAGTTATTCTTCTGGACACAAGTCTAAAATAAGTTAAAAAAATTCAATATGTGACATAATGCTAGACCTATGTGTAAGAGTTTTATATTTGCAGGAGTAGTCTCTGCATCCATCCAGCTTCCTTGTATGCCATGGTTTCATGTAAAGAATTTTTGCTTCTGGAATTTTGAGAGAGTCAAGAGGGGAGCAGTGTGTAGTGGAGTTAGTTTGAACATTGTTTTTCAGTGCTGCAGAACAGCTTGTTTTGACTCTTCAAACATTGACCTATCCTTTTGGCACCTTCTAACATTTGATAAAAAAGCGGCAATGCGCCCTAGCATAAGATCTGTTCAGTTAATTGCCCTGCAACAGAGTGAGTGAGTGAGAAAACACATTTATATCTGTCCATGTGCGTGTTGTGTGTAATAGGGCTCCCCAACATTTGATTGACTGAACCGCAAATGGTCGAAAAGACTGAAGTACATTTGTCTAAAATGCTATTTGATTGACAACTTTATAAGTTTATAGAGTCCTGATGGTGTCATTTTGATTATGGGAGTTGTTTAGGGTAGTAACTTTAGAAGATTATGTATGGATTGGCAATGCTCAGTCATGTTGTACCCCCCCCCCCGATCTGTAGATGTTTACGATGTGTAATTCCCCCCCCCCCCACTTCCACAAACAGTGGGTGTTCTGTGTTAAGTAAGAGTGGTGTGGTGGGTTTGCCTGCCTTGCCAAAAAAAAAAAGTGTGCTGTAGAATGTTTTTTTAGTCAAATGTCCTTTAAAATGATTCAGAACCATTGTACGTATATGTTTATTGTTGCTGTCTTGAACAACACAATCTTGAAAATCAAAATTCAGAGACTGTAATATTGAAAGATCAAATATCTGAAGCCAACAGTGTCTAAAAATCTTGGATATCAAATACCCCTATCAATGTGAATCCGGAAATGGGTACCAACATGGTCTTGTAGGGGTGTGGACCCAGGAGAACTTGCTAACATGAGTCCTACATCTGTTTGTTTGCATAAATATTTATTTATAAATGTTTGTTAGCCCTTATTTAAAGAACAAGGATAAGAAAAAAAAATGTACTGGCTGTAAAAATGTGGTGATTATTGGCAGTAATAAGTGTAGCTGGCTTTAGATAAGTAGTGCTTGCGCGCTCATAGTCCAAAGAATTGAAGAGGTCACTACTATCTTGCTGCCACCATCCTGCAGTTTTTGTCATTGCTTTTTTTATGTCCATTGCAAGCTTTTTAACTGTCCAAAGCTCAACTGCGTTACTTCTATTTTGATTATCATCTCGCGTTATGTTTTGTTGCCTTGGCAACTTGGAAGTGTTGCTTAAGTTAGAAGAGCTTGTTAGATCTCTGTGATTGTGCATCTGGGCAGGGTGAGAACAGAGCTTGCTAGCTACCAGGTGCTCTTTTGACTTCTAATTTCCAGACGGCCAGCATTCTGCCTTTCTCTTTTGACATGGAGACAGAGCCCTCTTGCCTAAAACCAAATTTACCATGCAAGTCTTGGGCAACGATAGTCTTATGATGATTGCTGTGAAATTTTTAATGTTGCTGAATTTGTCTGTTTTTCAAGTTTCCTGTGGATTCATCTGAAGTGTAGTTTGAAAGGGACATGAATTATACTCAATGTTTTCACCTTGCAAAAAAAAAAAAAAAAAAAAAACTCACAATTTTAGTACTGCACCTTTCCGATTGTGTGTTAGACACATTTGTTTACTGGCATGGATGGTCCCAGTTTCATATTTTTTAAAAATGGTAGCCTTTCCATTTTGGGACAATTTTATTCGCTGTGGCGACCCCTAACCTGGGAAAGCTGAAAGACATTGGTCCACAGTTGACTGCAGAGTTAGTAACACAAAACAAGTTGCATGAATAGACATTTTCATTCCATTGTTCGTCACTAAATGCACGATGAGCTGCGGCATAGAAACCCATTTAGTGAAGCTTGTTGTGTATTATAAGCAGGTGTTTAGTACCCCCAATGTCAAAATACCTGGCTTTGGTAAAGGAATTGGCTACGTTATTACCATATTGATTTTAAGTTTCAGTAAACCTGGTGTCATCCTTGTAAAAAAAAAAAAAACAGCAAATGTATTGACCTCTGGTTTACTTCTCATTTAAGGTGGTGGTGCTGGGGGCAGGTGGTAGTGTGGCTTTTTTTGTTTTTTTTTTTTTTTTTTTTTTTTTTTTTTTTAGGAAGAATATTTATGATCTGACTTTGAAAAGCTTTGGCTATTTGAACGAGCAGGATTAATGCTACAGGTCTTCACCAGATTTTAACCTTCTGTTTTTCCCAGTGTCTTAATGCATTGCTGTTCTGTAACCTTTTGTAGTTCTTCTCTTACCTTGTAAACACCGAACATGCTTTTAAATGGCCCAAAAGAGATTTGTTGTTTTCAGGTGGAAGTTAGGGGGAGGTGTGTAGAGGCAGAGAGACTGCAGGTATTAGTTCAATGTCTGTTCTTAGTCTCTTTCAGATTTTCCTGCTTTCGGAAGTCCACTAAACAGCGCCAGCATGAAAGGGACTAAAAGCTAGAGAAGAGATTTAGGTGATTTTTTTTCAGAATACTGAGTTGAGAGTAAGCTGCACAAGTTTAAAACCCTTGGTGAAGGAGGCTATGAAGGGGCATGTTCTTCAGATCACTGTTGGAGTCACCCAAGCTATATTGGATGTATCCTGCCATAGGCTGGGTTGCTGGCCAGTATCCATAGCTTCAAGGCATTATACATGTGTGCATGTCTTGCTGTTGAGCCTAGAAGTTAGACTCCCTCTTCACAAAGTCTTCAGTGATCAGCTAAGTATCAAGAAATTGTGCAGGATGTGTCTCCCTTTTGGGACTTCCTTCTTATTTTTCTTTGAAAAGTGTGTATTTTTGGGCTCTGCCTTACACAAAAGGAAAGTCTTTAGGTGAACACCTGATACCTTATATAGACTCTTGCACAGCCTGTCTTTTTTTTTTTTTTTTCTTTCTGTCTAGGATAGGAACCTGATGTCTGCTCGTGCTCTACTTGTCTGTTTAAACCAAAGTCCGTTAAGAATTGGATTAATTCTGTTAAACTCTTTCTCAAAAATCAGTGGTTAAGAGCTCTTAAATTACCTGTTATGGGTATCCGTACCTTGGACATTTCTCCTCCTGTCATCAAGAAAAAGAACCTACAACTTCTTTCTTCTTTAGCCCTCGATTGTGTAAATTTGCTATGGCCTTGCTTAAGCTTCTTATTACTTTTTGTCCTTTTGTGACCTTACTTGGGTAGCCATTAAAAGTTGGGAGACTAGCATTTTCTCTAGGGACAGTGCTAAACCTAGGAGAGAACAATTCTTGACAGATTTGGGGACACACAACTGGATGGCAGGTTTGATTTAGTTCTGAGACTACTAAGGAAGTGTGTCTGAAATCCAAGTACCTGCCTGATCTTTCTTCTCCAAATTCTGAGGAAGCAAAATTGGAATGGTTCTTTTTTTTTTAATTTCCGTACTTTGGAATGAGGAAAAAAGCTACAAAAAGAGTCCTTGCTGGTTCTTTTGACCCCTCAGATTGTTTTTTTTATCAAGAGGCTTCTGTACCTCCTTTCTTGCTGCAGTTTTCTTGTCTGGGAAGGGCAGAGACCTAAGTGGTGGGACATGAAAAGAATTTGACACGTAAATTGGTTATTTTGTGCCTTTCAATGCTCCAAGTCTACCTCTTCAGCCTAGTTTCATTTTAAAAGAAAGAAAAAGTACAGTTTTGTAAGTAAAATGTGAAGTTGTATTTTATGTAATAAAACTGATGTTCAAATGATCACTGCTGCAGTAGCCTTAGCTATACAGGTTGTATCCTGTCAAAGGATATAACATCCGCCCAACATCCAAAAGCTTCAGGGCACTTTCCACTCCCCAGACAGTAGAGTAGCTTGAGCTGAGCTGACTAAAAGACAATTTGGGTTCAAAGCCCTTATGAACGTAGCTGCCATTGAAGAGTACGCTATTCTGAAACTTTTGAAGCTCAACAGTCTGTGCAGATAAATTCCCTTTGGAGGAAAAAGCTACAATTTTTATTAATTTTACTGATGTTTTATTACTTTCCTCTTCAGGAAAGTTGTTTTAAAGTGAGAGATGGTTACTAAGAACAGGAATGGATTTTAAGATGCAGCTCTCCATCAAGCACAGTTTCTCCCAAGAGTACACAAGGGACGTGCTCCAGACCTGGGACTGGACTCTGTCTCTACAGATCACAAACAAGAGTCGTTTTGGAGTGCTGTGTCCCAGTTCCAAGTAGCTGACAAACCCACACCTGGATATTTGATTTTCACATACACACACACCTGGGAGACACTGACACAGATTTACTAGCTGTACCCCTTCTGCCTAGATTATAAGTTAACCACTGTGCCAACAGTCAACAACACACTAAGGCTCTTACAAGGCTATCCAGTTATACTGAGTAAAATTAATACCAATATAAATGGTAGACTGTAACCAAAGCAGCAAGGCTGTTTGGAGTGGCCACGGTGTCGCTAAAATAAGGATTTTCTAAAAGACCAGCCACAATGAAAGGTATAAAAATGTTTAATATAGTAAGCATGAGCATAGTAATTTCAGTCACAGGAAAAATAAAAATAACACAATCTAACATTCAAACAGATACAGAAAAAACACTAATCTCACTGTATTTCCTCAGTGTCTAAAGTATAACTGTTCCCTAGTTAACTTAATACAGCAAGGCAAGATTAGATGCTGAGATGTTTACTTCCATGATGCAAGTGATGAGGTTCTAATTGAACTGAACCAAACTAACTCTGATAACTCATAGATCCTGTATATCGGGTTCCAAAGAAAACAAAACAAACTGCTGTGTGAGTTCCAGCCTTGCAGTGATGGTTATAGAATGACATCGAGCTTTGCCAAGGTCTATTGCAATATTTGAAAATTACAGAACAATTTCAAAAACTTCTACTTTTCCCTTCCAGAATTCTTTGTTTAAAACACGTACATTTAATTATAGTAACACTGTTGATGCATTTCCACCACAAGCATCTGCACATGACAGCTAAACGACACAAAACTCCAGCCAACGATGCTGGCACATGACAAACGTGCACTGCCCAACTCTTCCTAACACAGATTCAATACCTCCCATCGTCACCACCCCCTTTGTAGACTCAAGCTAGTTTTTCAAGTGACCCTGGAAAAACGTTGCTTGAGAGAAATGGACTTGTGTGGGAACACATTAACCTATACTCTGTCTTGAGAGTCCATCTGATTTGGCATTGCTGACCTCACTATGGTACTGTACTGTCATGTCACATGCCTACAACCCTAGGCTCCATTTTAATTACTTGTTTTGTTGGCTGACTGTAGCCATGTTGTGGGATTGTGATTCTGTAACCGCAGTGAATTTCCTTCCATACAGATGAGGTTAAAGTTTCTGCAGTGCCCATACTATGGCAAAACATTCTTTATCTACTGCTGCATAACATTCTTCCCTGAGTTGAAGTCTATGGCAGAGATGTACAACTGGGTGCTCTTCTTCCGGTGAGGAAACGTGGCTGAGTGTACAGTCCCCACCCCATGGTTTGAAGCCTCCACCTGCACAACAAATTGTTTGAAATCTGGACTGGCTAACACGGGGGGGGTCCTCCCAAAGCCCCTTTAAGCTTTTGGAATGCCTGCTCGCAAGCTGGGATCCACACTATCTTATTTGGGCTCATTTTTTTTTTCTTTCCTTGTCAGGTCTGTGAGGGGAGCAGCTGTGGTACTATAATTGGGAATGAACTTTCTATAGTACCCCGCTGTCCCCAAGAATGCCCTCACCTGAATAGGTTCCACTTTGTCAGGTTCTGGCTTAATCTTACCACTCCCAACTCTGTCCCTCGTATGAGACCTATGCCATATCCACTTGACACTTACTGAGTTTAATGGTCAGTCCTGCCCTTTGCAGTCTAAGACCTTCCTGACATGCTGAGGCTTCATCATGTTAACGTAGTACAGTTTGTCCCCCTGCCTCAAGCCTAGCAGGTTTACCATGTAAATAACATTACCGACCTTCCTTACCACTTCTAAGGATCCCTCTGAAGCTCCCTGCAACTTATTGTGTCTGACAGGAATGAGCACCTTAACTTGCTGTCCCACAGCATACTGTCGGGCTTGAGCATTTCTGTCATACCAGACTTTTTTTTTTCTGCTGTGGGCTCCTGCCAGGTTCTTCTGGGCCAAGCCCATGAGCTCTGTTATATTTATCTTGAGATTTAGGACCTGTGCCACAACGGACTCCTTGTGGGATTCACACATACCCTCCTGCTCCTCACAAATCAACTCTAAAGGCCCCCTCACCCCATGTGCATACAGTCACCCAAAGGGTGAAAAATCTGTGGATTTCTAGAGTATCCATTAGTATGCAAACAGTAGATGGAGCAGATATTGGTCCCACCCTCTCCTAAACTGGAGTTTAAGCTCTCCACAAGACCATTAGTCTGGGGTGATAGGGGATGGTCTTTAGGTGCCTCACCCCACAACACTTCCACAAACAAGCCAGCAAGTCTGACATGAAATTGGCACCTCTGTCAGTAAATATTTCTCTCAGGAATCCTACCCTGCTAAAAATCTAACAAAGCATTTGACACCTTCTCTGCCTTGATGGAGTACAGAGCCACTTCCTCTGGGTATCTAGTAATATAATCTACTACTACCAGGTTATGCCCCCCCCCCCAAGAACTTGGGACACTCTGGGACCACACACAATCCATAGCTACCCTCTGAAACGGCTCCTTAGTCACCGGCACTGACATCAATGGAGCCTTGACTTTGTCCCCTGCCTTGCTTACTATTTTTGGCATTGCCCACAAGTCCTGCAGTACCCTGTTACATCCCTTGCAATCCCAGGCCATTAGAAGTTCTGCATAATGCATCTTAGTATGCTTTATGCCCATATGACCTGCAAAAGGAATGTCATGGGCTATGGCTAGAAGTGCCAGATGATGGGATCTTGGCATTACCAGCAGCTGTATTACCTCACCCTCTAGCCCTTCCTCAGGGTTCCACTCTCTGTACTGTGACCCTTTGTTCCAGTATGCAGACTCCCCTTTTTCTTGAGCATCAGGTGTCTCCTTAGCTACTTCCCTCAAGCTTTGTGAGGTAGGGTCCGAAAGCTGAGCCTGTCTCAACTCTACCTTTGACTCCTCCCAGCTCCCCTTCTACAGGAAGCCTAGTATCTTCGGATAGCTGTGCCTCACTGTCAGCCTGGGTATTACCACTTGCCTTCAGTCGTTGCAGTCAGCCTGTCCATGGGAACATCATTACCTACCAGTAGCTGTGGCTCACTTTCAGACTCACTATTACAAGGTAGCTCCCTCCCTGAAATAGCCAAATCACCAGCCCCAGCTTCAGGTGTGGGGTCTGGGTCTCCCCCAGGCTACCAGACCTGCATGCCTGTCTTTTAGCCTGACTGTGTTTAACTGCGTGCACACAAGGTGCTGCATTATCAAAATCATTCCCTGTCAAGAGATCTGCAGGAATATCCTCAAATACAGCTACCTGCATTCTTCCTATTCCACCCTCCCAGTCAAGGTGAACCCTGGTCAAAGGTATTTGGAATGGGATCTCACCTAAAACTCTGGAGTGGACTGCCCAAGCAGGCACTGTTCCACTTTAACAACTGCAGGTCTCTCAGTAGTTATGTCAGAGGCGGTCTCTCTCTCAGCAGTGGCCTGTCTTCCATCTACTAAGGATACCAACCTCCGGTGATAGTTTGCTACCCCTGTTGTCTCCAGACAACTTACTACCGGCATGGTGTTATTCCCACTTGCTGGCTCCATCAGTTTTTGTTCCCCCGTCTTGCTTCATTGGACATTTGTATGCTACATGGCCCCTCTAGTTGCATTTAAAACATCTAACCAATGATTCTGGTTGTGTACCTAAACTAGTGGCTTCTCCTGTTACTGGTAGAGTATGTTGGAGTGGCTTAGGCTGTCTGCCATGGGTTCCTTTATATCAATGTGCAGCACTGGGTATCCCTTTCTTGTGGAGTGATGCCCTGTTTGCTAAGTAGAAGACCCCCCTCTTCTCTGCATTTCATCTGTAGAGAGTTACACTCTTGGTCTGCCAACCAGATTCTCATGTACTCTGGGAATGTATTAAAGGCTTGTAACATCAACAAAATTTTTGCCAGTCTTTCAGAAGTGGTGGCCTGACACACATGCACACCCCCCACGCTATGAAAATAAGTGCTTAACTGTGCAATGTAATCACATACACTTTCACCTGCCTTGTGTCTGTCCTCCCAAACAATTTTAGAAACAGCTGTTACAGGTTTATCATAGAGTACATGGGTCAGGAACCATGCCCATAGCTCTTGGTCAACATTATACTGTTTACATACTCTTTGACATATACGAATACAACTATCAAAAGTCATCCCTCTCTGTAAATTGTGGATGAAATTGACTGACCTTTGTTTCTGGAGTTCGGTTAATCCCTTCTTCATTACCTCCATGAACCTGACTAAGAGTCCGCATCTGACTCGCTTGTTGTTGCTGCTTATTCGATCCCCAAATGTTTGGCCTCCAGTTTGTGCTGATGCTGCTTCTCCTTTTCTTCGGTCTCCCAATGCTCCAGTCTCTCTCCGGTCTTCAAATGTTTGGCCTCCAGTTCAGTTCATGTTGATACTACCGCTTCTTTTTTCGGCCTCCAGTTCCAGATGGATTTTTAAGTCCTCTGAGGACAAGGTGAACTGTCCTGTTTCTGAAGACTGCACATCTCCATCACCAGACTGGTTGTCCTCCTGCGATTTAAGGCTGAAATAATTTCCTGTTTAGTCTGGTTAGCATGCACCAGTCCGTTGGCTTTGCACACCTTAGTTAACAGATTTTGTCAGCTTGCCATGATCCTCTGCTGACCTCTTTGCCTGCTTTCCCCTGACTGAACTAAACTAACAAAAATGAATAAAACTGTTGTGAAAATGAAACTCTGAATGTTTACCTTGTGGCTGAGAATACACGCACCTTCAGTGACATCTGCCCACAGGATACGGAGGTTCAGTTAATATCCCACCACTCTACCACCAGTATGTGATGGCCTTTCTATCCCAGGCCAGTAATCAAGGAGCCTCAATCCTCACCATTGACACCGAAGAGACTGTCACTAAGAACCGAAATGGATTTACACAACATGTTAAGATGCAGCTGTCTGCATCAAGCACAGTTTCCTCCAAGAGCACACAGGGGACATGCTCCAGACCAGGGACTGGACACTCTCTCTCTAGATCCCAAACGTGACTCACCAGATCCCAAACTTGACTCACTTTGGAGCACTGTGTCCCATTTCCAAGTAGCTGACACACCCACACCTCTGTGTTTGATTTTCACATACACACACTCCTGGGAAAGGCTGGCACAGATTTACTAGTTGTACCCCTTCTGCCCAGACAATAAGGTAACCACGCTGCCCCAGTCAACCACTCTAAGGCTTTTACAAGGGTATTGATTTTACTCAGTATAACTGGATACCAATATAAAGGGTAGAGTGCAATCAAAGCAGCAAAGCTTTTTGGAGTGGCCAAGGCACCACTAAAATAAGGGTCGCCACAGCGGAACTCCAGTCCGCTAATGATTGGCAGTAGATTTTCACGAACGTTGAGGTGCAAGCTTGACGTTCAGCCTTCAATGAAGGCACGCCCATTTACGCATGTCTTTTGAACGCCCACCCAACCACGGGGAGGACATGCAGACTCCACACAGAAGGCACTCCCCGCACTCTAGCCGGGAATCGAACGAGAGAACCTCTTGCTGTGAGGCAACAACGCTATCAAGGTATTCTCTAAAAAAGCAGCCACAATGAAAGTTATAAAAAATATTTAATAATAGTAAAATAGAAAACATGATAATAAATGATTAAGTATGGTAAACACCAGAGTTTCAATCACAGGAGAAATAAAAATAACAGTTGGACAGATTCAAACAGATGCAGAAAAGCACTACTTAACTAATCTCACTTTATTTCCTGGCTGTCTAAAGAGTAACAGTTCTCTAAGTAACTAATGCAGCAAGGCAAGATTAGATGCTGAGGTACGTACGTCCACAAGGTAAGGTAATGAGCTTCTAACTAAAACTGGACTAACTGTGATAACGGTCATAGATCTTTTATAGCAGGTTCCAAAGAAAACAAAACAAACTGCTGTAAGTTCCATCCTCTCAGTGCTGGTTATAGAATGACATCACATTTGATCACCTGATTCTGGTACAGTACACACACACAGCTTTAAGATCTGTTGTATTATTTGAAAATTATAAAGCAATCTTTGAAAAATGTTTACTCTTCCCTTTCAGAATTCTTTGTTTAAACATAAACATTTAATCAGTTATGATAACACTGATTACATTCCCACCACAAGCATCTGCACAAGGTAGAGTGGTAGCCAAACGCAAAACTCCAGCCAGGCATGCCGGCACATGACATGCACGCACTGCCTCACTCTTCCTGGCACAGATGGCAATATCTCCCATCATCACAGTGTGTTTTAACGGACTGTCTCAAGACTGTAATGTACTTGGAAAAATGAATGCTCTGTTTAAGTTGGGTTTAAAGTGGTATAAAATAAATAAACATATTTTCTGTGGTCAATATATTTTTATATTTTGAGGCTGGCATAGTATGGTGAAGTGTTTTTTTTTTTTTTTTTTTTTTTTTTGCGTTTCTGTCAAAAAGTAACTTATCGACTAGTAATGTTTACTGGCAATTGCTGCTTGTCTTCAGTGGGAAAGATGCACCATTTTTGGCTTGACCGTGGAGCGGACTTCTGGTCCCATGGTCAGCCCTTCTAGCTACAAAAAATTAAAAATAAGGAAACAGCCTTTGCCACCATAGCAGGCTAGCATTTTTTCTCATCCACAGTTGGGTGAGACTGCTGTGGCCATTTGATGTACCTCAGAACACTCGTCTTTCTCCACAGATCTCTCTGATTTACAGCTACTCTGTTTTCCATCAGTGGGCAAGGGAGAGCCATTGTTGTCTATTCTGGGAGTGGAAATAGGGAAGGTTTCCCTGTTGCGTCAGACTGCAGTGCCCATCCCTGTAAAAGTTGCTGCTGCTATTAGTAACTTGTTTATCCCCAATGTTGCTGTCAAAAAGGAACCAAAAACCATGCTTGATTCTACTCCTTAGTTTCTTTTAGATAGGTGTAGTTTACTGAGTCAGGCTCGGGGGTTTAATTCAGGCTATTGAGCCTTCTTGTAAAGTGGTGTCTTATTCTTCCTGTGGCTCTTTCTCTGACACTATTGTTGGAATGTGCCAGTATGCTCCCCTGCAAAATTACATACTAACATGCAAACAGTCTTTACTTTAGTTGAAAACTGGTTCCATCAAAGATGTCTCCTCCTGAACCCGAAAAAAACTAAATTACTACTATTTACTCCCACACTGAAGTCCCCCTCGATCAATTTCATAGTGAAATCAAACAATGGCACAGAAATAGCCCCTGAAACTACCACTACACTCCTCGGTGTAATAATAGATAACCATCTCAACTTTGACACACACATTAACTCAACTATTAAATCAGTAAATAGAAAACATGGATTCCTCTATAGAATCAGACCATTTCTTACAGAGTCAGCAAAAATTTCTATTACCCAAACCCACTTCATCTCTACCCTACTCTAGGCCTCCCCTATCTATACAAATCTATCCAAAAGCAAACTAAATAAACTAGCTACCGCCTCCGATAACATAGCCAAATTTGCCACCGGCACCCCTTTCCGTACTCACCATTGCCTTAATCTTAAACTTCTAGATGGCTGGAAGTACAAAACCAACTAGTTTACCATCAACTCATTTTTATTCAAAAGATTTTACATCATCCTACAAATACTCCCATACTATGTAGCCTATTTTATTCTTATAAAAACCTTCCTACCCTAAGATCTGCTAAAAAGCTACAAGTTGCCACCACTAAATCCTTTAACAAATCTGGGGACTGCCTATTCTCAAATGCAGTTGGCAATACCTGGAACAAACTTCCGACTGAAATAACATCTCTTACCTCCACCAACCTTTTTAAGAAAAAATTGAAAAAAATCATTAAAACCCAATAGCTTTGCCCCTGCTCCAAGCCTGACTGATACTTTGTGCCTTCTTTCTATTTCTGACTCGCTAATTTAATTCTTTTAGCTGAGACTTCTCTACCTTCTATATAGGACGTGGTTAAACATTTTTTTCTCTTGTAACTCCAACTGTGCTATGTGAATTTTTATGTCCTCTTTTTGTTTTTTTTTTCTCTTTATATACTCGTATATTTAATTGTGTATATATATATATTTTTATCTATATAAATTGAATCAAGAACAATTTTCCTTGTATACTTTCCTAAATGGTAGTAAAAAAAAAAAAAAAAAATCTGCCATAATTATTGCTGCCAATCAATTCTATTCAGACGTAATTATTTTGTACATCCACTTTTTTGATGGACTATGCAATTATTTTTTATTTCTACTGTTCTTGTGGACTATTTGAATACATTTTTTCTTTGTAATGTCTCGGAGCTTTTCTCCTCGGGCTTCTACTGAAAATGGACATATATCCAGTTAGAGTAGCCCGGTCAACAAATGTTAAAATAAATAAAATAAATGTTCAGTGGGAAATAACTGAGGTTTCAGAGTCTCATGGAAAACAAGAGTTGTAAATTCCTCTTGTTCTGTCTGCTTTAGAGGATATGTGTTAACTGCTTGCAATTTTTCTGATGATCCGCCAGCTGCCCCTAAAAAGGCAGATAGGATGTATAAAGTCAGTCGTCTTTTTACATTTTTATACAGTAATCCCAAACCTAGTCCAGCAGCAGTAGCTTTAGTTGATCTCATTGCTGCTAAGCACTTGGCTAATTCCAATCCCACTTTTCTGATAAAGATGGGAAAATTTATTGATGGGCATGGGGGAAAAGGTGTATAATTCTGCAACTTTGATTTTCAGAATTTTGAATGTTCAGACTATGTTAAAATTTGTTTTGGCAAATTGTGAATGTATGTGGAATTTTTTGTCTGCAGTTTCTTGTGAGGAAATGTCTGCTTTAAATAACTTAGTTTTTCTGTTGTACATGCCACACTACTCCTTGTTTACAGTGTGTGTGCAACTTTGTTGATGGTACTGGTGGCCATAGTCCTGGAAGAAGTGTGTTGAGGTTGCATGGGTGCATTCTCAGAACCTCCCAGATGTGAAAAATAAGATTTTAAATTAATTATTGGATACACATTTCGTGTTTTTTGCCTCTCCTGCTGCAGAGGTGATCAAAAAATGTGATGAAGGGAGAAAGCTGATCCAGGGAGACTCCTTTTCCTAATTTTCCAAGGGATTTTCTATCGCCTTCTCCAACTTTCACACAAAAAAAAAAGAAAGTAAATTGTCTCAACAAAATACAGGTAAACAGAAGTTTAAGAAGAAATGGCAAGGATGTTCCTAAAAGAAATCTCCAACCTCCTAAACCAATTTTCCAGAAAAATCTGAATCTCCATTTTCTCTGTAATAGCCCGAATAACAGTAACTTCTTTTATTTTCTTTAATAAAACTGAAGATCTGTAAAGTTTTTGTTGGTTGAATTTACTTTTTGTTTTTGGTTCTTAATCTTGAAGAAAATATTTCTTCAGATTACCCTGTAGAAAAATTATCCTTTTGAACTACTGTAGGAAGAATGAAGGACTTAAAAGGGAGCAGAAAGATCCAAGAGTATTAAGAGGTACTCTGACCTATTGCAGGTAGACTCCCCTAAACTTGTGGCTTTCTCACCAGCTACTCCAGCCCTTGGGGATGTCTTTGATGGCAGTTTTCCCCAGATAGCCAGCCTTCTGTCCCAAGGAAATCAGAAAAACTTTACGAATTCCCTCAGCCACATGTACCTTTTTCACAATCCCAGAATTTGATCCTTCATTTGTTTAAAAAAAAAAAAAAACTAAAGAATACGAACACTGTGAAAACTGTTCGTGCTGTAGTTTGAAATGTACACTTGCTTGTTTTATAATCTCTCTCGTTCCAGAAATATGAATGTACATTTGAAATGAGAAGACATAATTTTATTCTATCAAAAAGCTTACAATCCTGTCCATTGGAATTTAAAATGCAAACTTCTGCAACTTCCATGGAGGGTAATGAGTTAAAGAAGGCCAAGAAACCTACTACTGTCAAATCTTATTTGGCCAAATTGAAGATATTTTTCTAACTGGTACCATAGACAGAACCACAATCTCTAAGGGCAAAAGCTCTTTTGGTTCACCAGTATCTGTGTGAATTGCTAATGTCTAGCTTATTGTATTCATCTTTTTGCCTGTCTGCCTTCAGATTCCCCTTTTTCGTGTCGAGTAAGGTAGTGTTTGAAGGATGGTTATTACCCATTTGCTCATCAAATACTGGTGACTCTTGGGAAATTAATTTTTGCAGTAGAACAACTTAGCACATTTGTTTTTGATCCTTTCAGCCCAGCTCATAAAGCTGATTTAAAGTTCCTCAATGTGAAAAACAATATTACCCACTGTTCTGACTTCGGCTGTGAGAATATCTTGTGGTCATTCAGCATTCTTACTTTTCATGATGATAGGTTAAGAACCAGCTCTTCCTGTTATATGCCAAAAGTGGTGACAGAATCAGTCTGTTCACCTCCCTGTCATGTTTCCTCAACTAGGAAAATGAAAAAATGTCTTGCATGCCCTGAACATCCACGAGCAACTCCTATGCTGCACTGACAAAACAAAGGACTTGAAAATTTCCATTTAGCTGATCGTTGCCTATTGAGGTGAGAAGAAGGGAGAAGCCAGTATTAAAGCACACTTTCCAATTTGTAATCCCATTTTTTTCTCATTATGGAAAGGCTGTTACCACCAAGATCATAGCCCACTATGCCAGAGGTATGGGTGCTTTTTCTAGAGCTTTTTGGAAAGGGGTGGATACTTACAGGCTGCAGCTTGATCATCCGTACACACTTTTATAGGTTCATGGGTTGGTGCTAGGCTGTCGGCCCTAGGGCCTATGCAAGCCTAGCCATAATTCCGTGGCTATTTCTTCCCACACTATTTACTTCCCTGGACCTCTGTCTAGCAGGGCGACTGACGTGATCACTTGGGTGAGTTTCTTTTCTCCCATCCAATCATTTTTTGGAGACTGCCAAAGAGGCACTCTGCTTGACAATATGGGCAGTCTATTCCAGAGTCTGGGGAGTCTCTTTATAAAATTGGCTTCTGTATATTGATAGCAGGTTTTCCTTTGAATCTTGTACTCCAGGCCTTCATCCTGCTCCTCCTCCCTAACTGTCTAACCTTTGGTAATTGTGTCTCAGGCTACTGCAAAAGAGATCGAATTATGAACATAGTGCAGTCTTGTAAGTAAATTTACTGTAGCAGTAGATGCCAAAATAAATTACTGTTGCAGTATGTTAACACTCTCCCTACTCATGCCTTCTGGTGGAGTTTTCTTGTTAAAACATTTATTCTTCTACCTGATATTTCTGCCAGGGAATGGTTCCCTGTATGCCTGCCTTTTTTCATCTCACAGAGTGTAGGGGTGGGCGAAAGGTGCCCTAAAACTTTTGGATATCTGCTGGACGTCTGATTCTTGGTAGGGTATGTTCCATATTGCTTAGGCTACTGCAACAGTGATCTGTTCAAATGGCTACTATTAATGTAACTACTTTCTCATCACCATCTTCTCCCATGAGGAGTAGGTGGTATGGGTTCAAATCAAGATTTAGCAGTTTGATTTGGTTTCCTCTTCCAGGAAGTCTGAACCCGTCTTCTCAGACTCCTCTCTGTCATATTGGGGACACCATTGGGCTGCTCTTTCCATCTTGCACCATCCTTTCCTATTGATCATTTCTAGCTTCCTTTAATCACTGCTGCCAAGTGACTGTAGCCTTCATAGTAAATACTTGTCCCATTTTTGAATCCCTGACTTCAGACTCGCTCGTTTTCTTTCCTATGCTATGTCAATCTTGACAGTATTTGCCCTTCATCTGCTCTGTTTATCTGTCACTTCCACTTGTCCCTCATGCTTTTGTCTCTAGTGTCAGTCATGATGTTGCCAGCCTAAGCAAGTAAGGCAGGTTTCAGTGTTCTTTGCTTCCTGTCCTACCTTTGTCTGCTGTTACAGCCATTCTTATCTTCAGTCACCTTTTAACTTTTTTGTAGTTTCTATGTTCAAGCCAGAAGTGTTTTCCTGCCCACCTTCTGTGGGCACACATATATGTTAAGTTTTATATACAGATACTCCACTTTTTTGTATTGTAGTGTGGTCATAAACGTGGCAGCTGGTGTGGTAGTCATTTTGGTAGTATTTGTTTTACCACAAGATTAATTGATATCAATGGAAATCATGAGTGTGTAGAAGAACAGAAGCCCACCAAAAGTAAGCAGGTTTACAGTCCAGAAAAGTGATTATGCAGATGTTCTATATTATCCTGAACGCTGTCTAATTCTTGCAGATTTTAACAAGATGTCATTGAAGTAAAGGAAACTACTCTAAAGGAAATGACTCAGAATGAGAGAGAAAGTCTGATTTCTTTCTTGACACAGCAGCACTGTTTTGCACACTGGTCTTCAAAGGCAGGGAGTTTTGGACTGGAGAGGAAGGCAGAAGCAAGATCTTGTGGGATGGAGGGGAGGCGGTAACATTACGTGCTTTCACCTCCTCCGAACAGTACTGCTTGTGTTCTGTTGCCAGTCCTAGACTCTAAAGCTATGCATGAAAACCTTAAACTTTTACTGCTAAATTAAGTTAAGGAAAGGTCTTTAGTAAAGGCAATTCTTTCATTGTCTGATACCTTACTTTTATCTTTTTTTTTTTAATTTCCGCATTGTCCTCATTTATGTCTGTAAATCCTGGTATTTTATGACTTTGTGTCTCTCTCTACGCAAGAAACTCTAGGCACTGGGTATAGCAAATTTAATGATCAATGCTACTTTTGTCTTTTCGTGGATTACTATATCTGGTTTTCTCGCATCTGTTTTGAACTGTTGGTAATGGGTGATCCCATGTAATATAAACTTAATTTTCTATAATACTTTGTGGCTGGTGTTTCAAATGTTTTTCAGCTACTTCAATGTTATGTTTGCACAATCCCCGGTGCAAGTCTTGCCACATTATTTTGCCTTTTAGTATATAGTCGTCCTGCCATTAGTATATCACAACCAGTAATAAGATGTGACTGTTTCCAATTCTGTTTTACGAAACCTACATTTGTCCGTTTCTCGCACATGTTCATTGGGCTTTGTATACCAACGTGTATGTAATCTGCTATCTTGGGCCGCCAATATTAACCTTTCGTCTTTTGGTTTAACTTCATCTCTCCTTAACCATTCCTGAGTTCGATCCTGATCATCATGAGGTTGTCTCAAGTGCTTTCTGTACTTGCAACTATGTTTGTGCATTTTTCACCTTTCTTGCCTTCTCATCTGATCCTTTACATCATATTCTTTATTTTGTTTTTTGGTACATTCACTTGCCTGATTTTTATCTACTTCTGGTTTGATTTCTGTTCCCGCTTGACACTGATATGCTTCTGCTAAACTAAGCAGGGAAGTCATCTTAGATTTTATTTTCCTCATGTTTTAAAACTTGCACTAGGTTGGGGCCTTGTGAGGTCAGCAGAAGTGTATGCAATCCTATGATTGCAGATCTGTGCTTGCAGTCAGTTTTAAGGAGATCCATACCTTCAGAATGGGGGATATTTAGTTATGGTGTACACTGACTTTTATAACTCATTTGATAAACCAGAAAGATGCTTCATGCTTTCCTGACAACCAATCCAACGCCTTTTGGGCCAATCAGTCACTCCAGAACTATAAGCTAGGACAGGAAGAGCAAATTGGTTTATAGCTTGGACTTTGTTCGTAGATGTCAGCACTATTTTTGATATTAATTTTGTCTTCTAAAATATTCCTTACTAAATTTTATTTGCATTTGTTAATGTTTTATAGTTCCTACAGTTCCCACATATTTATGCATTCCCTCTTGCTAATGTTCTTTTATATCACATTCTTGTCCCAGGCTGTTTTTTTGGTGCTGCAGCTTTCCTGCTTTAAAGGTTGCTTTTGCACATTTATTAAGATTAAATGACATTCTTAAATCTGAAAAAGTTTTGACCACTTGCAGTTGTACTTTCAGTTCCTCATCTGATGAACTATACATTTTTAAATCATTCACAGAAAGAAAAGTCTTTACACTTGATTTCTGGGATCCAGATTGTAGCCATGACCTTAATGAAAGTAGACAGCTTAATGGGATAAGGGCTAGACAGAAGAGCAGTGGTGACACATTCGACCTGAAATATCCCCCTTTGAATTTTTATCCCTGGAATAATAATTTGTCCTTTAGCGTGGCTTAACTGCAGAGTGGTTTGCCACTGTTTCTTGGCTGCTGTAACGTAATCTATCATTGTAGGGTTTATGTTGCACATTTTTAAGCACTCGTATATCCATGAATGGGAGATATTGTCCAATGCTTTTTTTGTAGTCTATTCATGCTATACTTGGATTCTTGTGTGTGTGTATATGTATATATATGTATATGTATTATATGTGTTTGTTTGCGTTGTAAAACAAGTTATTGCTCTATAGTTGTTAAGGAGAGCTTGCAGGTTTGCTCTCAAGTAGGAGCAGTGTTTTTTTTTCCTGTTAACCAGGTTAGTATTTGTTCAGGGTTTGCACGAGTGCGCACTGTTCTTACTCGTGGCTAGATCTTCATGTAAAGATGTTAATACTTTTAGCTAGAAGTTAGGTACTGCATCTGGGCCTGGGGTTTTCAAATGAGCTTTTCTTAACTTTTGTTTCAGTTTCTCTGGTTACTTCATCCCATTTCATATCCTGTAAATTTTAACTTCTTATTCTTTCTTTTCTACTGTCCTTTTCAGTATTATGTTCCACAGGATCTTCATAGGTATTTTTCCAAAATGTTTTTTTTTTTTTTTTTTTTTTTTTTTGTGAGTGGTTCAATTCCTTTTGCCTTGTTTCTAGATCTGTATCAAACCTTTTTGGGTCATCAGTAAATTGCTTATTTTTGTACTTTTTCTTTATATTTGTTTGTATATCTTCTAAGTTTTTCTGCCTGTGATGATGATTTGTTATTTGCAACAGTGCACAATAGATCCTGATTTCTTCTGATAGTGTGCATTGCTTTTACCACATGTGAGTATTTATGTTGATCTGTTCCCTCTTCTATACTCTTATCAGTAACACTTGTCTTAATTGCTGTATCATTTTCTCTGTTCTGTGCATTGGCATTTAATTTCTTCACTTGTTTTACCTGACCGCTATGTGTTTTTGTGGTAGGACTTTACTGTGTAACTAAAAAAACAACAGATAAATGTGTTCTGTTTATTTCTGTTGTATTTCATGAATTTCTGTGAACAGTCGTAATTACTGTGTTCATTTGTTTTATCAGACTTCTAACATTTGGGGTTTTACTGGCTTTTGTTGACTTTCTGTAGTCTATTTCTTTCCTTGATCTTAATATGTCTCTCCGTCTGTATTAAATCAACCAGCTCTTACTTTTCTCTTAGATAATTTTCTTCTAAACTGAGGGCACATTCTTCTCCATTTCCTGCGGGCATTCTACAGAAAGTTCCATAGCATCTTCCTGTGCCATGTTGTCTTCGTTGCTTTTTCATATGAGAACTCACTGGTCTATCACTCCACAGCACTGACTGCGTTAGAGTTGCCATAGCTTCCTGTTCTTCCATTGATGTACAACTCCAACTGAACTTTTCTACTGGTTTTATATGAAGGCTTCATAGTATTTTCATATGGCAGCTGATCAGATATTTCCCGCTCCACTGTTTTCTCCTTTAATTTGGGGTCCATTGCTCTATCCTGCTGTGATATTATCAGAGTTAGATTTTCTGCACTAAATCCTTCACTTTGCAGGTATTTCTTTGACTTCTCCATTACTAATCCTCCATCTTTATTTTCTTATTTTTTGTGTTGTAAACTTTTCCGTATGTGGAGGCCTTTGCCTGTATTTCTCTTCAAAATCTTTGTTGCTGCTCTTTGTATTGATTAGTTTTGCTTTCTCCTTTGCATACATGTTGCACCATATTAAGCCTCTGTCTCTTTCCCATGTCCATATTTCTTCAGATGTCTTCTGCTGCTCCTTACTTGGGGGACTCCTCATTCCATCATGCTATGATATAACGTGTTAAACTTTCTGCACTAAATCCTTCACTTTCTGCTTCTATTTTATTTAACTTCTACTTTTCTGTGTTTCCTCTTTGTGATCTTATTTTTTGTGTTGTGAAATTTTCCATATTTCCATATGCCTGTATTTCTTCTGGAATCTTTTTGGAACTGTTTTTGTATTTATTAATTTGACTTTCTCCTTTCCATAAATATTGCACCATATTGCACCATATCAGATCTCTCTCCATATATTTTTTTTTAAATGCCAAACAGTAACAAACCAGCGCACACAAATAGTCCAAAAAGTAAATGAAGGCTCCACTCCCAAATAGACCTGAACGCTCTATTTAATTCAAATGCACAAATACAATCAGCGTTTTTGCCACACTAAAAAGGTAGCTTCATCAGGGGTATTTATTTTTATATCGTTCAAAAATCTAATTTTGTTCTTTATATTTTCGCACTTCCTCAGTCACTTTTACAAATGGCCCAAGGTTTCTTGGTCCGTGTAATGTTTTTCATAAATTTTATTGCATTAATGAACAAACATTTTTATTTGAAGCTTCTGGCAGTTTTTCTTGTGCAAGTATTTTTCTTTCCTCTGTCTATCATTTTGTACATCTTCTGTCTAGAAATTCTGGGTTTCTTGCATAACAGTACATAATATCTTTCTTATCCTACGTCCACTCTGTCATCTTTGTGTCTCTTTCTTGGCCTATCAGTTTTTGTGAATTTTTTTTTTTTTGGTGTGTGGACTATTTCCTTCTACAGTGGTGGTGGTGGTGGGGTGTATCCTCCCCCCTGGACCTGACCTAGCACCATTGTAGGAATATTTCCGTGTCTTGAGGATTCTGCTCAGTCATTTTTTCCAGTTTTGGCACCAGTGTGCCTACCAGGGTTGGGAACTTTTTTTTACCTGGGTCTTGTGCTTTTTTATTTTTAACTGACTTCTGTCTGTAGTAAAGACTATGTAAAATACAGTCGTATATATCAAGTGTTGTATTGGTGAAATTTTGTGAAAAGCAGGGTCTACCTTGTGAAGGTACTCTCCAATACTTGAATGAATTAGATTCCAGCAATACTGCTCTTCTTTGCTTGATGATTTATCATCTCTCCAGTCAGACCATGTGAGGGTTGTGCTAAATCCTATGCCACTGTCAGCCCAGGAACCTGATTGGAGCTGGTATTCCAGTCCTTCACAATTTTTTTTAAATTCATGTTTGCTTGTGACCCTTTCATTACTGTTCGTTGTATAATCCGTTTTTTTTTTTTTTATAAACTAGATTCCCTGATTTATGTGAAAATACAATAACATCATATGCTTAAGGTCGTTAAACTGCAAACACTGTCTACACACTGGAGCAGGGTATCTGACTGTGCCACCTGTGACTTTTTTTGGTTCAGGAAATAAATCTGGATGCTAGAGGAACCTGCCAGTTTGGGTGGGGACACAAGTTTGATTAACACCTCATTACAGAAAGCCCCCTCCCCCGTAGCAGAGGTTTGAGGTCTTGTGTGTGGCCATCATCTCTGCATGGGAAGGATATGTGAGAGGGGCATATTTTTATTTTTGTTAACTGGGGTAGAGTACAGATTCTACAGGGCCATTTTCATGTTCAACTTTGGAAGACTCTCTGAAAATGCCATCAGGGTTACATTGTTGTGCAGTAGCATGCAAAACTGCTTAGTTACTAAAATGAATGTGTGATCAAATTTCAGTCCACTATAGATAACACTGGGAGAGGGGAAAGAGTAAACTAGGAGGAGGGAATGAAGATTACTAGCTATTCTTAGGAGGATAAAAGTGAGCAGGATGGGAAAGGTAGATAAGCTTCATTTGGTTAAAGAATTAAGTCCCAGGTCTTGTTTCCTTTTTATAAAGGTGCAGTGGTTAACGTTGTCGCTTCACAGCAAGAGATTCTCTGGTTCTGTTCTTGGCTGGGGTGCCTTCTGTGCGGAGTTTGCATATTCTCCCTGCATTCGCATGGGTTTCTTCTGGGTACTCTGGTTTCCTCCCACAATCCAAAGACATGCGTCTGGAGCGTTTCTCCCCAGGCCTCCGCTGAAAATAGGCTCTGTTCTATTTGGACTTTCCCGGTTAACAAAATGATAGATAAAAAAATAATGTTTATAAGTAGCCTCATTAATATTGTTTTAGTTGGTGGGTGTAGAAGATGGTGTCTCACTGTGATGCCATTGCATGCAGCTGTAATAAAGGAAGAAAGTGTTGCTTTTGGTGCAAACCCTTCCTTATTCCTTCAGCAGCCTATGGAGGGAGAAATGTTTGCCAAGTTGCTGCTCACCAGGTGGACTGTAGTGAATAGGGTCTGTATTGCATAGAAAATCAGGAGTAGAGCAGCTGAGTGTGATTTCTGCAATTAAAAAAAGCTACATACACAAGCACTTGATCACTAAATCAGTGTAAGCTGTGTAAGTCGGTATCAAAACAACTGGAGGGGGGGAAAAAACTCCCAAGTAAATTGACCTCCTTTGTGAACAACAGCAGTCCTCTTGGGAAGGCTGAAACACCACCATTGTTACCTTCATTTGCACTGTCCTTGAAAATTTGAAGTGGCATCTTCTTTGTAGACTTTGCTAAAGCTTTTAACCGACTTTCAAAAGAACTAATTCAAAAAATGTTCCCTTTTTGTAGATACTTAAAAGTTGCTGTTCATTTGTGTGTTTCATCATTCCTGTTTTGTCTCCTAAACTTGTCTTCATAAAGCAAAATTTATTTATGCAGGTAATTTAGTTGAGTGAACGCTATTCATGCATGCAAACATTTTCACAAAATAACTAGCACGCAATACAGGTGGCCAAATGTGCTAAAATGCACTCTAAGAAAGGTTGATATTGCAGGGCACATGGAAACTGGCATCCATATTTGTTTTACTCCTGTTTCATCTCCACATTACTAAAACATACAACAAATTTAGTTGCATCTAAAAGTTATTTTTCAGCCTGCATGCTAACCATATTACTTGTAATTTTTTAACTTTTACCCAAATGCTGTTCACCTAAAAAAAAAAAAAAAAAACTTGTTACAGATTGAAGATATGTGTTTGTAAAAGGAGTCTTGATTCCAGCATTAATTTACTGCCAGTTTCTCTAAACTTCGAGTGCAGATTTATGTTATCTTTAAAGACGAGTGCCATTGTGTTATCCCTTCTACTTGGCCTCAGTCTGCTTTTGATATACCATCACATTGTCTGAAAAACTCATCCAAAGTTTTTCCGCCTTTTCATATAGGGTTTAGGAATATTCTGCTTGCATATCTAACCAGTAAAATGTTTAGCATTTTAAGAAATGACAAGTGATGTTAAGTTGTCTATCTCGCCTTCATTCTTGCTGGTTGGGTTCGGAGCCGATCCTCTGCTCCGACTCGGCCATCTACTAAAGCTCGAGAGCTATTTACTGGCTCGAGGCCTCCCCTTATCCCACAATGCTTGGCGCTAGATACCCAGATCTCATTTGCCACTTCAGCTATGAGGTTGTGCTTTTACTGGCTCGGGTCGTATTAATATTTTTTTTGTATTACTAGTTAATATTTACCTTGTATTTTTCTTAGATATAGATGGTCTTTCCCTTGTAGTGTAGTTAGACTGTATATCCCCTAGTTTGTCTCACTAAAGAAACTTGTTTTCTGTTAGAGAGTTTCTACCCCCCCCCCCCGTGTTCTCTTTATTAGTGGCTAACCCCACCCTTGTTGTACCTATAGTAGTAGTGTTTAGCCTTGTAATATTTGTATATTTTTATTAAGGATAGTAGTTATTGAGTGTGTGATAGTTTTTTGTGGTTATAATTGTTAGCTTAATTAGTGCGGGTGTGTGAGTGTTTGTGTGCCTTGTTGAAGCACTAGTTTAATTTTTCTCTCTTTAGTATCCCTGGGCCAGTATGTCCAAGGATACTAAAGTTTCAGGATTCAAGAAGTGTGACTCGTGCGGTCAGAAGATGTCTCTGACAGACTGTCACACTTCTTGTGTTTATTGCTTAGGTTCCCTACACCTGCAGGACTTCTGCTCGGTCTGTCATGCCTTCAGCCCGAGAGTCTTGCAGGAGCGTAGGAACAAGCTTATTTTGAGAGGCTTACTTAAGCCAGAGGGATCCCCGGCGAAGCCTCAGTCGGGGAAGTCCTCAAAGCCCACCAAGCCGTCAGCTCCCAGTTCGGAGCCGTCGCCGGGCGGAGCATCTGCCTCCTCTTCGGCTCCAGCTGGAGCCGACATCCCTAGACCTCAATTGGCTCCGACTTTAGTGTCGGAACCGTCGTTGGGCCGAAAACGTTCTAGGTCCCCTTCCCTAGAATCAGTTAGTTCGGCTCAGAGGTCACCATTGCTTCAGTCAGAATGAAGCCATAGGTCCCACTCCTCTCTGTCTTCCAGGTTATCCGATCATGACTTAGAGAAGGGTGGTCAGTAGACTCCTTAAATCGCAGGCCCTGACCAAAATGTTAACCAGCCCTTTTCATCAGACTGTGGCTGTCCCGGTGTCTTCAGCAGTTCCTCCTCTGACTCCCCTTTTGTGTTTGGAACTGGAGCTGGTTGGGGCTCGAATCTTGGAAACGTCGGAGCCGGTACCACATCTTTTGGTTCCTTCGGCTCCGATCTCTTCATTGGTTCCTTCCTCGGAGGGATCTCTGCGCTGGGACTCCCTCGTCGGCTCCGAGGGGGCGAGTGGCTTTGGACCCTTGTCCGACCCCATTCTCCTTCTCGGAGCTTCGGCGCAGGTGAGCTTGGCTCCGACATCGGAGCTGTCCCTCTCTGTGCCGGGAGGGGTTCACGTCTCTTCGGAGCGGGGACCCTCTGCTCTGCCTGATAGGGGCGCCTTCGAGGTCATGAGGAGTGTGCTGACTCCTGAGTCGGCTCCTCTCCCCATGGTGCCTGCATCGGTCTCTGTCCACCCTCCTGACCCCAAGCGTGGAGAACCGACGCTCCAGGTCGCCCCATTGGGCGTATCTTCCTCTTCCGAGGCCTCCCCTAATCACTCAGAGGAGCCTCCTCGGAAGAGAAAATGTAAGAGGAAACATGTCTACTCCCCCGAGTCAGTCACGTCTGATACCGACTTGGAGGATTCGGAAGGGTTCACAAGATCCCCTCTGAGGATCTCTCTTTCAGACATCCTAGAGATCCTTAAGCAGAGAGGGAACTGGACTGCCCTTAACCTTTCCGAGGACGAGTCTGTATACCTGGACGCGTTTGGTACTCGCCCTTCCACCTCCTGGGTGTCACCACCCTTCGACCCGCTCATGGAAGTAGTTGCTCGAAGGGCGTGGTGAGCCCCGGACACAGTGGAACCAACTCCCCGCAGGCCAACTAAGTTCATTACAGTCCCACCCAACAAACAATTTTTGACAAAAGGTGTCCCCGTTGATGCCATGGTGGTGGCAGCAGACACTAAGGAGTTGGCTGACCCTTCGGTGCCTGTCCATCCACCTAATAAAGAGTCTAGGACAGTGGACAGGAACGGGAAGCGGATGTTTTCTTCAGCGACCTTTTCCATGCGGTCGTTGAATTATCTGTGCCATTTCACCCACCTTCAAAGGGATCTTCTGAAGGAACTGGGTGATACCCTTCAGGGTCCATCAGCTGCGGGGGTTCAGGATAAGATTAACTCCCAGCTGGCGACCCTCAACTCTATCGGCAACTCCTCCATGCAGCTCATTTCTTATGCAGCCGATGGGGTGAGTAGGTCGGCAGGTACAGGCGTGGCTTTGAGGAGACATGCCTGGATGTGGTTATGTAACTTTGCTGACCCCCCCTTTAAGACGTCCTTCACCAATACCCCCTTCGATGGTTCGGCTCTGTTTGGACCACAGGTGAAGGATACCCTTACCAGGTGTGAGCAGGAAGGCAAGACTCTCTCTGCCATGGGAGTCCGTTTTTCTACTCCCTCTAGACCATACCCTAAGGGTCAGAAGAGTGGGAAAATGTGGTTTCGGAAACCCCAGGGAGTCGTGCCTGACGCATGTGGCGAGTTTCCCCTCCAGGGGCAGGGGAGGGAACAATAATAGATGCCACCCGAGGGGCAGAGGGGGTCCGCAAAATCAGAGTAGCAGAGAATCTTTCTCTGACAAACCCTTTCAGCACCCCCTGAGGGGCTGCCCGACTGTCCCCCTTCGGAGGCAGTCGGGGGAAGATTGTCACTGTACCCAGAAGCCTGGCAACTCCTCACACAAGACAAATGGGTACGGTCCATCATATCAGAGGGTTACAAAATCCCCTTTGTCCACATCCCTGTAAAAACAACCAAGTCTCTTCCAGATGTTCACCCGGTCTAAGGGAACAAGCAGTGCCAGAAATTTCAAAACTGCTAGAAAAAAGGGCCATCCAGCCAGTCCCAGCAGACCAGCAAGGATCCGGAATTTACTCCAAGTTCTTTTTGGTAGCAAAAAAGACAGGGGACTGGAGACCCATTTTGGATCTCAGCAGGTTAAACAAATCTGTTCAAAGAACGAAGTTCCGGATGATCACGCTTAAGTCCATTCTACCCTTTTTGGGTCAGGACAATTGGATGTGCTCCATAGACCTTCAGGATGCGTACTACCATATCAAAATGGACAGGCACTCCAGAAGGTTTCTCCGCTTCCAGCTGGGAGCCAGTCACTATCAATTCAGAGCCCTGCCCTTTGGTCTCACCACAGCCCCCAAGGTGTTCACCAAATGCATGGCAGTGGTTACGGCTCACCTGAGACAGCGAGGATTCCAGGTGTTTCCATATCTAGACGACTGGCTCCTTACTGCTTCCACCAGGCATTAGCTACTGCGAGCCAGGGATTATACCATCCAAACTTGCTCCAAGCTAGGTATCTAAATAAATTTCGAAAAGTCTGCATTGTCGCCTTGTCAGTCTATAACCTTTGTAGGCGCAAGATTAAATACAAAAAAGCTGTCTAGAGGAAGTTTTGCAGACAGTGTCAGACATTCGCCGACATGTGCGGGTCTTACTACAGTCCAAGAGGATTCAGGCCAGATTTGTATTAAAAACTTTGGGTCTCATGGCAGCAGCAATCATACTAGATGTCCTTCAAGGATGCATCTGCAGTCATAACATATGGGTTGTCCTGCCTCAGGCAGCCCTTCGGTTGGCCGGATTCCAAAGTCTGGGTCTGGCCTCGGCTGATGTCGCACCTTCCCCGACGTCAGAGCGTCCGGGGTATAAAAGCATCAGCCGACGCCATTTTCCTCCGTCTTTCTTGCCGTGCGGTGCCCGAAGCAGAAGCTGTTCGCAAGTGCCGGTCGGTCAGATCCAGTGATTTCAGCTACCGAAAACTTCGAAAAAGCTAAGTACCCCGTTGGGGACTCTTTCTTGCCTCAGCCGATGTCAGATAAAGTAAATAATTGTTTAACTTGTGGGAAACAAATACCTCATAAGGATTTCCATTCCTACTGCCTTCCTTGCTTAGGCCCAGACCACGACGTATCGTCCTGTTCAGCCTGTGCTTCCTTCAACCGACGAGGAAGGCTGTAGTGGTGGCCGTGGCTCTTGTGGAATGAGGCCTGATGTTTGCAGGAACTGACTTTCCATGAAAGGAGTAACAAAATCGAATGCAATTTCCTATCCATTTTGAAATTGTCTGTTTGGAAATTGCTTTTCCTTGCACCCCAGCAGCATGTGCTACAAATAGTTGGTCAGTTTTTCTGCTACTTTTATTTCTGTCCAAGTAGTAGGGTAGTTGCCTGTGTATATCCAGGGTGTGCAGAAGTTTTTCCCCTCTATTGAGGATTCAGGCCAGATTTGTACTAAAAACTTTGGGTCTCATGGCAGTAGCAATCCTACTAGTTCCCCTGGCTCGTTGTCTCATGCGAATTCTTCAGTGGATGCTCTTTACCCAATGGTCTTTTCAACAACTTCCGATGTCTCACAACATAATCAATCATGCAAAGACCACCTGGCTTGGTGGATGGTCTTCCCTCTAGTATTCCAGGGCAGACCATTTGTTCTTCCTCCTCCTGTTGCCACAGTGACCACGGATGCCTCCCCTGATCGGGTGGGGGGGGTGCATTTTCATGGCAGGACTGTCCAGGGCACTTGGCAACCTCTAGAGTACCACCTGCACATAAATGTCTTGGAGATGAGAGCGGTGCTTTTAGCGTTGCAAGCTCTTCAGGACTCTACCCACCGGGACTATTGCAATTCAAACAGACAATATGTCTGTAGTGTGGTACATCAACAAGCAGGGCGGAACCAAGTCCTATCCCTTTTGTCGAGAAGCACTCAGACTCTGGCAGTGGGCGATCTCCTCTCAACGGTTTCTGATAGCAATGCAAATCCCCGGGAAGTCCAACGTCATAGCGGACAGACTAAGCAGAGCTATTCTCATGCCTCACGAGTGGTCTCTCAATCAGTCAGTAGCAGACAAAATTTTCCGCAGATGGGGTCAACCTTGTGACCTTTTCGCAACTCCTCTCAACAGCAAGTGCAACGATTTCTTCACTCTCTTCCCCCTCCCTGGCCACTCCCCCAGAGACGCTCTAGTTCACGATTGGCCCCAGGGTCTTCTGTATGCATTTCCACGTTTTCCCCTAATTCCCAAACTAATTCAGAAGGCGACCGCATTGGGATCCTCGATAAATTTGGTTCCCATTCCTGCATAGTCATCTGCTGGAGCAGCCTTGGAATCTGGACCCAGTGCCAGACCTCTTGGTCCATCAGTCGGGCGGGCTGCACCAATCCCTTCAGTCTCTCATCCTCACAGCCTGGTTGCTCCACTTCCAACCTTAGCCAGGCTTCCACATATTTCCCAGCCGGTGCGTGAAATCATCTTTTCTTCGCACAAATCTACCACCAGGAAGACTTATGCTAGTAAGTGGAAACGTTTCTCTTTCTGAGCAGAGGCTATGAATATAGACCCCTTTACAGCCCCAGCCCATCACGTTCTAGATTTTTTAGCAGAACTTTTTCAAGCTGGTTCTTCGTCCGCCACCATTAGGGTCCAATTAGCTGCTATCGCAAATTTCCACGCTGGCCTGTCAGAAACCAGCATCATGTCCCACAAACTTTGCAAGGCCTTTCTTAAAGGGACTATTTTGCTTAGGCCCCCGGTCAGAGATCCCCCGCCTCCGTGGGATTTAAACTTGATATTGGCATCCTTGGTTCTCCCTCCCTTTGAACCTGCGGCTTCCTGTTCCTTAAAATTACTCTCCTGGAAGACTCTCTTTTTAGTAGCCATCACCTCAGCTAGGAGAGTTTCGGAACTTCAAGCCCTCTGTATTCATCCTCATTACCTTCTGTTTCACAAGGATAGAGTTTCACTCAGGACTAATCCTTCTTTTCTGCCCAAGATACCTTCTGAAACAAACCTGAATCAGGCTATTTATTTACCTGTCTTTTTTCCTAACTATTCGAACAAAGCTGAACAAAAGTTACACCAATTGGACGTTCATAGGCAATTACGTTTTTATTTGGATAGGACTAAGCAAACAAGAAAATCGGACCAACTCTTCCTGTCCTATGCTGAGGGCAAACAGGGCCTGCCAGTTTCTAAAGTAACCTTATCCAGGTGGTTGTCCTCTATTATTACTTTGATTCACCAGCTGAGACATAAAGAACTCCCTACTAAACCTAAAGGTCATTCCACTAGAGCGTTAGCTACTATGGTAGCTTTTCAAGCTAGACTACCAGTGGAATCTATTTGTGCTGCAGCCACATGGGCCACTCCTCATACCTTCATTTCACATTATAAGTTGGATATGGCCTCTAGGAGTAGAGCTGATTTTGGTTCCACTGTGCTCAAGAGTCTGTTCTGATGAGCCACCCAGGACTAAGGTGCTAGGGACGCTGTCCCAACCAGCAAGAATAAAGGCGAGATAGACAACTTAACATTAAGAAGTTATGTACCTTCCATAACGTTCCATGTTAGTTGTCGTCTTCTCGCCTTCTTTCTTGCGTCCCACCCTCCATCCCCCTAGCCTGGACAGACCGAAAAGAGCCCCTTTTTGAGGCCTTCTTCCTCTGGCTGAGTCTTATCTGGTTTACGTCGTCCTCTGTTTTAGTACTGTAGGTAAACCTTATAGTTTGGACAGGTTTCCTTAAAAATTTTTTCTATGGGGTTAGCTCTGCCAAACGAGATCTGGGTATCTAGCGCCAAGCATTGTCGGATAAGGGGAGGCCTCGAGCCAGTAAATAGCTCTCGAGCTATTTGGCCGAGTCGGAGCCAAGGATCAGCTCCGAACCCAATCAGCAAGAAAGAAGGCGAGAAGACAACTAACATGGAACGTTATGGTAGGTACACAACTTCTTATTTGTTATTATCATTGCTTAAGCCACCTCCACTGTATGAGCTATGTCCTGGTCCTGCTTCCAGAGCTTCAGGGTACAGTCCATGTGCCCAAACTGTTGGTCAGCTTGAGTTGTGCTGTCTAAAAAAGTCCAGTTTGGAGCCTTGCCCTTCAGAGTTTTATTGCCACTTGGAAAAGCATTTTTCTGCAGTCATGGTTGGCCATCACTGTTTATTGCAGGGGAGATGTTCCCTCTGGGGAGAAACCTTCCACATTATTTATTTTTTACCTCAGAAAACATACTTTTCAAGTACTTTCAAACTAGGCAAAAGTGTTCTTATTGACTGTGTAATGGCTGTAAATACTTTTAAATGAGAGCACAGTTTTTTACTTTAGTGGCAAAAAGTTAATTTTTCTATGGAGAGACTGTAGACATTTTACTGTTTAGGACTGGGGAAAGTGTTTATAACGTGCGCTTTACCGTGGTTTGTGTAAATTTAATTTTTTGTTACTTCTCTGTTTTCCTGAATATTGCTATTAAACTTCCATGGGAATCCAATATCATTTCCAGCTTCACCATAGAACAAAGTATTGGTCCTGCTGTTTGACCTCCTAGCCTCCTCTGATTGCTCATCTTTTTCTTCATGCACCTCTGGTGTAGTCCATTCAGTTAACAATGTCCTCTGTGGCTGTTGAGTCCACTCGGGAGCAGGGGAGAGTACGCTTGTCGGTTGTGGGAGAAGAGGCTGGGAATTTGCCCCTACTTAGCTAGAATGTCCCCATTCCTGGGGAGGTTGTTGCTGGCAATACTAGCTCTGTTTTTTGACAAATTCCTGTCAAAAACAAGGCAGAAAACTAGACGTTTATCCTCCCCTATGTTGGTTACTCTTGACAGGAGTAATTTTTCTGGGCTTGCCTCATGGTCTTCTGCAGGCTTTTGATCCTTCCTATAATACAATTTCTGGTTAAAGAAAAAAGGAGTCTTGTCCTGAAGAATTCAAGAAATGGAATCTGTAGAGGATTGTGAAGGGACAGATGTTTTTTTTTTTTCTCTTCATATGTATGATTTAGATTTTGAAGAGTGTGGTATCTGAATCCTCCCTGTGAGGGATTTTCTTTCTCTGAGACTATTTCCAAGTTAAGTCTGTGTTTTCAGTGGGCAAATTTATGATTTGTTTCAAATGGAATTTCCAGAAACAACTTTTTTCCCTTCATTTCTGTCAGCCTGGGAGGATGCGTTTGTCACAATCTGTAGTTTCCCTGACAGCCTGTTGCCCCTAAAAAAGCAGGCAGATTGTATAAAGTTCCTCCATCTTTCAAGTTTTTAAACGATAATCCCAGACCTGACTGAGCAGCTATAGCTTCAGTAAATCTATCTGCTGTCAAAACATTTTGGTAATTCTAATACATGTCCTACTGATGAGAGCGAGAACGCTTTTGATACATTTGATAAAGTGTATGCTTCTGTAACTATGATTTTTAGAATTTTAAGTATTCAGGCACATATGTTGTTTATACTGACTAGTTGTAAAATTATGATGAATATTTTGGCATCTGTCTCCTCTTGGGAGGAAACTTCTGCATTGTGCAAGTTAGTTTCTTCTGTTTTTCAAGTCACTAGTACTCATTTTCTAAAATGTGTTTGACACACTCAGGGCTGTGATCACTGGTTCTGTTTCAAGGAGGTTTTCCTGGCTGCATTCTCTAAACCTCCCAGATGTCAAAAATGAAATTTTGAATTCACGTTTTGATAGAGGTTTAGTTTTTGGACCTTCTGCTGTAGAACTCATCAAAAAGTATCAGGAGGAAAGCTGATTCAGGGAATCTTTCAGGTTTTTTAGACGTCTTTCTGTAAGGTTTTCAGGGTGTTCTCTCATATAAGTTTGGCAAAAAACAAAACCGTCTCAGCAGACGTTTAAAAAGTAATGGTAATGAGGTTCCAAAAAGAAAGCAGGATGACACCGTTATTAAGGACAGTCAAGTAAGTCAGGATGACTGTATGAGGGATTGTTTCCCCCGCAGTAACTTAATCCTTCCAGAAAGTCCAAATCTCCATTTCACTCTTTGGCAACAAATTGTTTCAGGCAAATGGGTTCTGAATTTGATCCATCTAGGCTGCAGATGGCAGCGGTAGGATGAGCTTCCTTTTCAGGGGATTTTTCATCTTCCGCCAGATCAGACACTTCTCTCTTCTCTTGTTTTACATTATATGCTGTCTTAGGAGGTAACGGATGCTGTTTCTCCTGCTCAGTTAGGTGAAGGAGTTTACTTGTTGTTTTTTTCAGTGCCAAGGAGCGAGAGAGACTTCTCTTCTTTTCTCTCCACTTAAAAAGCAAATATATACTCGCACCCTGAACATGCGCACATACTCACCAGACTCGCACAAAATATGTTGCTGCACTTCTTTCCAGCCCTTGAATCCTCACTGCCATTGTGTGCTTTGCCACCTACAACAGTCTGTATGCCTAGGCAGCTGAGAAGTGTTCTGAAGACTGACCGCTAAATGAAGCCGCACTAATTAAAAAAAAATTCCTCTGGTACACAGGCCGCACACCATAATTAATATCTGTGGCCATATGAACTGTTTAGCAGAGAGTTACTAAAGCCTCATTATGAAATGCCACCAAGGCTTGCATTTCTGCAGCAATTATGTTTGTTTTTCTGCAGGTCCTTTGCAAAGTTTCCCCCATTTTCGTTAACACTCCCATGTAGCATATATTCACTGGCTTTTCAAGAGTCCAAGTGTACTACATTCAGCTGCACAGTACAGTACATTTTTGGTGTAGCTGCACAGTTCTGATATTCAGGTACCCAGTTTAAAAGGAATTACTCAAAAAAAAAAAAAAAAAAAAAAAAACATGTTAAAGCCTGGTCTGGATTTAGTAGTCCTTGAAAGTATTCAACCACTTCTTTTCTTATAACATGTGCCCCAGAAATGGATTTAAGGTTTGCAGTTTCCAGATTTGTTCTTGCAACTACTTATGTACTGTGATACCAAAAGAGCCATCAGGGTGGTGTTCTTGTTTCACTGTTGCAGTCATCACATTTGGGTTATCTGTCTGCAGGTAGCCCTCAGCCGGCCTGAATACCATAGTCTTGGGATTTCTGCATCTGATGCTGTCACTTCTTCCATGACGTCAGGTCGTCAGGGGTGTAAAACATGCAGCCGATGCCATTATATCAGTCTTTCTTGCCGTGTGGTGCCTGAAGCAGAAGCAGTTCGCAAGTGCCGGTTGGCAGACTCCTGAAATTTTCGTTTTTGAGTTTCAGACCTGAAGTCTTCTAAAAGATAATTACCCCGTTGGGAATCCTTTTTTCTTGCTCTAACAGATGTCAGAAAAAATGAATAATTGTCTTACCTGTGGAAAGCAAATACCTCATAGACATTTTCATTCTTACAGCGTCACCTGTTTAGGCCCAGACCACAACGTCCCTCTGTCTCTCTTGTGCCTTGTTCAACGCCTGAACTATCTGTCTGGCAATTTTTGTCTCTTGATCTCCGTACTCCGAATTGGTGTCGGTAAGCCATCCGACTACTGATCTTCTGAAAAACGTAAGGATAAAGACAGACTGCATAGGTCCAAAACTGCTGACGACATTACCGTTAAGCTAGTCGCCAGTCCACCGGTACTCGGTGAGGCGCTTTTGCATCCCCTGATACCCGCTTTTACAGATTCGTAGGCCTCTACTGAGACCCATTTGGAGTCCGGTGTGCCGCGAGATGCTTCTTCGATCTATGGAACCTGTGGATGTCTTTACCTTGGATGGGTCTGGAGCCGCTGTGCAGGCACCTGCTTCTGAGGGTGTATTCAGGCCTACCGATTTTCATATTAAACCGACAACTTCGTTTCAAGCCAAAAATACTGAATTTCTCAGGCCTAAAGTTTGCAGTACGCCTAGGAAACAGACGGCCAAAGTTAATTCTCAGGCCCACAGGCCTCAAAAACAAATGATTAGAATGGCTGAAGACCTTATTACCTTAATTAGGGGAAGCAAGCCTTCCCCCTCAGAGACCTAGAACTGATTTTCTGTCTGATTTCTTCTGAAGAGGAATCTTATATCTCTGTTCCTTCTGACTACCAGGACATACCCTTATCTACATATGAGGATTCTGATGCAGAGGATTCCATTGCCTCTGCTTCACCTCCAGAAGATTTTTCTTTTGGTGAAACCTTGCATACCCTTAGGGAGCATTTCCACTGGAAAAGCTAGAACTACTCTCAATCCAAAAAGAGACTCTGGGGAATTTTTAAACCTGCCTCAGCACAGGCTCTAGCTATTCCTCCTGTTCTGGAGAATTGGATACTTTGCCTTCAGCTCCCAGGAAACCTGACATGTACTATTAGAGTACCTGACTCTCACATTTTCCTTTTCAAGAGTCCTACTGCGGATAAAGAGACAATTTCCCCAAGGACCAAAAGGCATTAAGGCTATTACTGCCAATAATCCTACCCCTTCTGACCGGGATTTAGACAGATTGGGTAAGACAGTATGCACCTCTGCTACTCTGGCCATTAGTGCTTTAAATTGCCAGTTTCACATGTTAAAGTACCAGCAGCATGTTATGGGGCTACTTATACCAGCAGCATGTTATGGGGCTACTTATACAGAAAATGATGTTGATTCCTGACTGTGCTGAACACAAAGATTTACAAGAGTTGATGCAGTCTGCTGACTAAGTTGGTAAACATACTTTGCAGTTTGGTTTTGATGCTTAGAAGCATCTTGTAGGGCTGCTGTCACTGGGTCTGTTCTTAGAAGGCATGCTTGGCTTAAAGAACAAAACTTGCCAGGTCATGTCAGTGCAAAATTACTGGATGCACCCTTAAACCAAGAACGCCTATTTGGCAATAAAGTAGAAGTTGTTCTTAAAAGGATGGAGGCGAAAGCTAAATCTATGCAAACTGTTAAAGATTTCTTACAAGTACAGCCACCTAGATTCAGTAGGCATTGGCTTTCAAAGAACTGGTCCTTTCCAGTCCCTTCTAGGCCTTCTCAGTCCAAACCCAGGGGCAACAGACCTCCAAGACTTCAGACTCTGGTTATGCACAGATCTAAGCAGTGGGCTGCTCCCACATCAAAAACGGGGAGTAGTAAGCCACCCCCCTATGGTAAATTTGCACAATGACTTATCCTTAACTCCCCCAAGCCTTGCTCAAGTACTTGCACCTTTAGGAGGAAAACTCGCCCTGCATGCAAAAACCTGGGAATACATTACCCAAGACAAATGGGTTTTAACCATCGTTTCCCTAGGACACATTCCACTTCACTCACTCCCAACCCTAAGTGGATGGCCAAACCTCCCCCCAAACCAGTGGGCGGAGGCCCAAAAGCAAGTACTTTCTCTCCTCAGCATCAAGGCTATTCAACTTGACCCAGCAGAACAAAGGGGACAAGGCTTTTATTCAAGACTGTTCCTGGTTCCCAGAAAAGAAAACTCCTGGCTTCCTATCCTGGATTTATCTATTCTCAACACCTTTCTGATGATTCCAAAATTCAAAATGCTGACTCTCCAACAGCTGCTTCCTATGCTAGCCAAGGATGCTTGCCTGGCAACCCTAGACTTGGATGAAGCTTACCTGCACATCCCCATAAGGGAATCTCGCAGGTAATACCTTTGCTTCCCTATCAGTTCTCTGCACTTTTCTTTGGCTTATCGACTGTGCCCAGGGTATTCACAAAGTGCCTAGGTCCAGCCATTGCTCTTTGCAGGCAGAGAAGTATTCAGATTTACCCATACTTGGACGATTGCCTGATTCAGGCAGAAAGTCAGGATTGCTACTACAGCACCTGGCATTCGTAAAGAGACTTCTAACTTCACTGGGGTACACCATCAACGAAAAGAAATCACACCTAATACCCTGCCAACAGATTATATTTCTGGGAGCAAGCTTGAACACAACTTCCCAGATGGCATTCCTTACTCCAGAGAAACAAATTTACTTGACAACTTACTTCAACCTACTGGCCACCAAAATCCAGCTATCTGCAAGGAAAATGCTGCAAGCTCTGGGTTCATGGCCTCTTGCATTCTGTTAATTCCATATGCAAGACTGCATATGAGGAAACTTCAGTGGTATCTAAAAAGTCTATGGTGTCAACATTCTCAGAACCTGGAAACAATAATTCCCATCATTCCGTGTCTAAGGGCAGAGTTCCTTTGGTGGGCAGAGGCCTGCAACCACAACAAGGGACTCTTTCACTCTACCCCATGCCGCCCAAACCCTAACAGATGCATCAGACTATGCATGGGGGGCTCACATGGCAGGGCAGTGCATTCAGGGCAAGTGGAACCCAAAGCAGATGCACGTGCATATCAATCAAAAAGAAATGTTAGCTGTACAGAATGCTCTGACAGCCTTCAAAGGTCTTATTCTTCCAGGACAACTATTGGTAAAGAGACACAACATCACAGTTATGTGGTACATAAACAAGCAGGGGGAGACACATTCCTACCCACTCTGCAGACTAGCTATGGCTCTGTGGAACGCAGCCTTGAGCAACCCAGTGCACCTACAAGCACAATTTCCACCAGGCAAACTAAATTCACTGGCAGAGGACTTGAGCAGAAATCTCATGGGCCCACACGAATGTAAACTGGAACCCAAAATATTCAAACTTTTGGGGAACACGAGGTGGACCTGTTTGCTTCCCCTCAGAACTATCAGTTGAACAAATACTGCACCAGAACTCCCTACAGCCAAGCTTGGAAGGTGGATGCCCCTGTCCCTTTCCTGGTAAAGCCTCTCAGTCTATGCCTTTCCCCCTCTGCCTCTCCTCTCGATGGTTGTACTAAAGATCAAACAAAACAAGCCAAGGACAATCCTGATTACACCAGACTGGCCACGCCAGCACTGGTATCCTCTTTTGTGCAGTCTGACAGTGCTAAAGCCATGGCACCTGCCTCAGACCCCTTCCCTGCTGTCCCAGCAGGGGGGCCAAATTCTGCACCCTCTGCTTCAGACCCTGAGCCTTGCAGTCTGGCTAATCCCCTGAATCATCTCTAGCAACCCTGAGTAAGCAGGTGCTGGATGTCATTCTTGAGGCAAGGAGGCCTTGTACTAGAAAATCCTGTTCAGTAAAGTGGAAAATATACTGTTCCTGGAGCCATTTTCAAGGGATGGCCACAGCTGTGCCCAGCTTACCTGATATGCTAGATTACTAACAGAAATGTTCCACAAGGGTCTGTCCTTCTCTTGAGTTGAGATTCATGCCCCTGCCATCTCAGCTCATTGTAATATTGAGCCATCCCTCTTCTCTCATCCTCTGGTTAAACAGTTCCTGAGAGGGGCAAAAAAGTTTAAGACCCCCCCCCCCCCAAGAGAGCTCCCACTCCAGCCTGGGACCTTTAACTTTGTATTGGAAAAACTTACACCCCCCCCCCCCCTTTTGAACCGGCTACTACAGCCGAGTTGAAATTTATGTCATGGAAAGCAGCTTTACTTCTAGCCATCACTTCATCAAGAAGAGTGTCTGAACTGCAGGCCCTTATGGCAGTAGAACCCTTCATTATCTTCCATGCAGACAGGGTTTCCCTCGGGACTAACCCATCTTTTATGCCCAAGGTGGTGTCTAGTGTGGCTTCAAACCAGTCCATTCATTTTGCCTACTTTTTCCACAAATCTTCAAAATAAAGTAGAAAGGATACTGCATTCTCTAGACATGCACAGACAGCTTGGATTTTATTTGGACAGGACTAAGCTTCTCAGAAAATCTGACTAGCTGCTAGTCAACTTTGCTGCAGGTGCAGTGGGGAAGGCCATTTCAAAGCAAAGCATATCTAAATGGATAGCACACCGCATCAATTTCTGCTACAAGCACCATGTAAACCTATCCCACCGGGGATAAGAACACATTCCACTAGGGCTACATCTACCTCTACTGCATTTCTCGGAGGAGTGTCTACCAGGGACATCTGGAAGCTGCAACCTGGAGCTCGGTATACACTTTAACCAAGTATTACCACTTGCCTGTCTCTCTTCTAAATCCAGAGCTGGATTTGTCACAGCAGTCTTACAGGGCCTAATTGCCAGGCCTAATGCTTCTTAATCTACCTCCACCCTTCCTTAGCTTTGGGAATCAACCCAAATGTGATGACTGCAACAGTGAAACACTAAGAACATAATACAGTTGTGTACACTTACCGTAAATGTAGATGTTAGAGTGTATTCACTGTTGCAGTCCTGGTTTACCCTCTCTCCAGCCCCCTGATTGTCTTTGCTTTCAACTATCCTTTTTGGTTTGGCATATCTTATACTATGTGTATTTGCTTTTTGCTGGGAGTGTTTCACACCATATAATTGCTTCATATTTTGGGGGCACCTGACATCTGGGGCAAGAAAAACTGATGTAATGGCGTTTGCTGCATGTTGTATACCCCTGGCGATCTGATGTCATGGAAGAAGCGATAGCATCTGACACAGAAATCCCAAAACTCTGGTATTCAGGCCGGCTGAGGGCTACCTGCAGGCAGATAACCCAAATGTTATGACTGCAACAGTGAATACACTCTAACTAGTATAGTCTAGTTTTCAGGTTAGTGCTGAATTCAGGGCTGTGAGAAAGGGAGCTTTGAGCAGCCTATCTGTCCCTGGAGGAGTGAATTCAGCACAGAAATTAGTAGTTTATTGGCCATTTTGGGCTAATTTCTATCTCTTTCATTTTCCTGCTATAGTACCCGCATTTGCAAGGTTTGTGTGCTAGTATACAGCTCAGCAAGCTCCTGCCTGGTGCCCTGCAGAGTTCTACAACAGCAGAGACAAAGAGACTTTGGAGTGATTTAAGTATCATTTTTCTGCATTTTCTTGCTGCCATTAGCTAATTCCGCCTAAAACACTGATTTTCTAGAGTTTCTGCGATTTAAAAAGCTTGTTTCAGCTACATATTGTACTTATTTTATTGCCTGCACTTTAACAAAGTAATTTTTGTGTTTAAATTACCTGTTTAACTGTTGTAGGCTACACACTCAAGTGTGATAGCCATTTCTGTCCATTTAAAGTGTTTTTTGATTATATCGGCTTTATTTTCTGAAAAAAAAAAAAAAAAAAAATATGCTTGTTTTCCCACCTTTCTAAGCTAGTATAGTCCAGTTTTCAGGTTAGTGCTGAATTCAGGGCTGTGTTACAGGTTTCTGTGTTTGCCCATACCTTACTTGGATAGAAGGAAGTTTCTCTGTTCATTGTGAGAGAGGGAGCTTTGAGCAAGCCTATCTGTCCATGGAGGAGAGGTTTTAGGCCAGAAATTAGTAGTTTATTGGCCATTTTGGGCTAATTTCTATCTCTTTCACTTCCCTGCTTTAAAGTGCAGTTTTGCGTGCCGGGCAGCGCTGGTTAGGTAAGGTATAAGTATTCCTGGCTCCACAAAGTCCACTCTTCAATTTTTCCCTTGGAACTAGACAAACTTTCAACTTAAGCACTCAAACCATTCACTTCTCATCCCGGCACTTGCTCAAAACTCATAGCAAGCACTAATAAATCTTAGCGCTAGACCCCCCTCCCCCCCTATACTGTAGAGAAGGACACGGCTCTCTATTCGACCTTACCAGCCAGTCAGGAAAACAGTTCACTGTACCTATCCAGGCATGTCCAAAGGGCAGTTTCAGGTGTACTCTCTGGTCCGACTGCCTCATGTACACAGACAACCCCCTCCTTCCAAACACTAATACATGCGAGAGATGCAATTATACAGCCAAACTGGAGGCTAAGCTCTCTCAACCCAAGACTGGACCAGGCAGTCAAGAGGAGAAGGGAATTACTTGCATCACACTACCAGTCTCATATAGACATATGAAACCCGCACTGACAAAAAAACACACATAAGTACACAAAATTATACTCGAAGACTCTAAATAAAAATCTGCAAAAGCAACAGAGACCTCCAAAGCAGACATTCAAGCAACCCCCCCCCCCAACACAAACCATGAAACACATACTTCACAAAACCAGTGTGCCACACAATCACAGCCCTTAAGGCAAAATAACATGCCCAACACACTAGTAATAGGTGACTCTATAGTCGGGTACACTGACGTCCCACTCACTAGGCTGAACAAGGAGAAGGTTACTGTTAGCTGCCTGTCGGGTGCCAGGATCCGCCCCATAACACAAGCACTCAGGTCACTCCAGAACAAGTACAAGTATGACTCTGTTAGTGTCCATGTTGGTGTGAATGACCTGAGCCGTACCTCCCTGGACTACATGAAGAGAGACATGGAGGAGCTCTCTGATCACGTAGCCCAGGCTGGTATGACCCTGAGTAGCATCCTGCCCTCACCAAGAATTATACCACGGTGTAGAGAGAAAATTATCAGTTTCAACAATTGGCTAAGCTTCTGGTGTCATTCAAAGGGGATCCAGTGTCTGTCAGCCTGGGATGACATGCTCTACAAGCCACGCTGCTTCACTAGAGACGGCTTGCACCTGTCACCCTTAGGCTTTCGAATGCTGGCCAAGGCTCTTGCCACCCCCATAGTGCCTTTTTTTAGGCAAGGCTCAAAAGACAAATCCACCGCTGTAAATAGCACAAGTAACAAAAAAACTGAGGGTAATGCTACTCTGTGCTAGAAGTCTAAACCACAAAATGCATGCACTCGAGGCACTCCTCAGTATGGAGAAAATCTATATATGTGCAGTAACAGAAACCTGGTTTAAGGCTCCAGAGAGCACCCCAGCACTACCAGGCTGCAACTCATATACCATACATTTCGACTACAAAACCAGGACCGAATACAAAAGGCGGGGGAGTATCCATATTCATCAAGGATACCCACACCTCCAGGTTACTGGCACAGCACGATGCTTCAGAGATCATCCACGTGCAACTAGTAATGGGCAAAACTGCTATTCAAATTATAGCTTGCTACAGATCACCCACCATGTCCCAGGACCTCCCACTCCGCATTCCTGGAAACATAAAGGTCCTACCAAACACCCTGTTATTGGGTGATTTCAATTACCTACACATTAACTGGAAGAACTACTCGAGTACAAACTCCCTTGCCCAACATTTCCTAGAATTTATAAACTCAAATGCCCTGGATCAACTGGTCAACACCCCCACCAGAGGTGACAACATATTGAACCTGGTCATCACCAACATGGGCGACCGGTGTTCCACACCGGAGGTCAACCCCTCGCTGGTTAGATCTGACCATAAACTAATCACTCTGGATATCCACATTCCTCCACCACACCCGGTCAAAGAAACCACCATGAAAAACTTTTCAAAAGCAAAATTCACGTTACTTAACACTGAGGTGAAAAGTTTCAAAGCCCCCATGCTAAAGGATAACACTGTCCAACCTACAAATACCTTTACTGATGCATGGATCGTGCTAACCCAAACAAAACCAAGACTCACTCCTCCAAGAAAAGGAAACCGGTCTGGTGGACCCCTGCCATAAACAAGCTATACAATAGGGGGAAACTAGCACAGAAGAGAGTAAAATCCGAAGTAGGGAAGACATCCCTGATCAGTATCCGCAAGAAACTACGTTCCCTCATAAATTCATCCAAGGCTAGCTTCGAAAGAAAAATTGCCATGGACTCCAAAGATAACCACAAGGCATTCTTTAGGTATGTCAAGAATCTAAGTGGCAATTGTCAGATCTGCTCGGAGTTGGTGCAGAATGGCACAAAATACACTGAACCGACCGATATAGCCAACATCCTGGCAAAACAGGTTCAGTGCAGACTTCATCCTCTTCTCACCCCCAAAAGGGCCCATAACTATACCAGAAGAATGTAGTGCTCCTGAAATCACAGACACTCAGGTTAAAACAGCCCTCTCCAAAGCCAAAAACACAGCATCAATGGGACCGTACGGTGTCCCAGGCTGCGTCCTACATGAGCTCAAAGATGAACTAACCCCTCACCTAAACACACTGTTTAAACTCAGCCTCTCCACAGGCTACGTGCCCACAGAGTGGCACACAGCAACTGTTATCCAACTCCACAAAGGTGGAGCCACAACGGACCCCGGGAACTATCGCCCTGTAAGCCTGACTAGCTTGGTCTGCAACGCTATTGAGCGCATCATTCTGAATCTCATTAACAGAGACATTGGAAACCTCCAAACACTGGACCCTACCCAGTTCGGCTTTAAGGGCTGATCCTGCCTCCTAAACCTGGTGGGCTTCTTTGAGACAGTTACCCAAGGCTATAGACGAGGGAAAGGTGGTCCACGCAGCCTACCTAGACCTCGCAAAGGCCTTCAACACCATTCCCCACTCGGGTATTATAGACAAGCTCACCAGCCTGAACATCAGTCCCTACTTCATGAGATGGGTTGCCAACTGGCTCACGGACAATAACCCACATGGTAAGAGTTGCGGGGGCTAGGTCTGACTCTAAACCGGTTACAAGTGGCGTTCCCCAGGGCTCAATCCTAGGACCCCTCCTGTTCGGCATATACTTGTCAGAGGTACAGGCAAGCACAGGAGGACTATGGCTGACCCAAGTTTGCATACGACTGCAAACTAGGGGCTATAATTGAGACTCTGGCTGACACAGACCTCCTCCAAAAGGGTCTCGCTGAGACGTACCTGGTGTCAAAACCATGGCCTCAAGCTAAATGTCAAAAAGTGCATAGTCATCCCCTTTGGAAAAAACAAAGTACCCACAAACTACCACATAGGTGGTAGCCCCCTAAATACAGAAGATGTAAGGGATCTGAGGACCCAAGTAGACAGTAACCTCTCCTTTGATAATTACATTGCCAAAGTGGTAAGAAAATCATTCTATGTGGCCCACCTGATCACAAAAGGGTTTGCATCCAGATTGAAAGAGGTCACTGGGACCCTCTACGCATCACTCATCAGACCCATCATAGAGTACAATGCCCCATTTGGGATGTACCTTACAAGACCCCTGCAACAACTGGAAAGACCACAAAAGTACTTCAAGAGGATCACTGGCCACAAGCAGATGCCCTATGCAGCTCGACTGAAGAAACTCCAGCTGTACTCTGTTGCATACCGCCTACTCAGAGGTGATCTATGCCTGATGTACAAGGCCATGTCCAACCCAGAATTGATGGACATGCTCCACCTAAAGAAAACCATATCCCCTCGAGCCACACTCTCCAGGGATCTAAACCTCATCACAACAATAAATAGGACATGCTGGAGGGATAGATTCCTGTCCCAGAGACTTCCCATGCTCTGGAACAAGATTCTAATCTACATTAGGCAGAGCTCCTCGCTAACCTATTTCAGGAGAAACCTTGATGAGTGGATGGGAAAACGAAGTTTACCCCAGGGATCACTTCAATGACTGTGCTGGACAGATGCACAGGGAACTAATCTAAGGGGGTGGCAAAAGCCAACACATTCCGGCTAGGCTTTTAAATGCCTTTGGGCAGATAGCCTAGTACCTACCTATGAACATCTACATTTATGGTAAGTGTACACAACTGTACTTTCTGAATGTATCATTTTCATTGAATTCCTTCCAAGACCCTCAACTATTCCAAAAATATCCTCAAGATAAAAGCTGATTTGTCACATTGTCTGTGAACCTTCTTGCTCCTTAGTCTTGGTAGAAGTAGGTCTCTGTCTCATTTGAGTAATTGCTGGTGAGTGTTTGAAACGCAAAACATTGAAAGAAATCATCAGTGATTACCATACTTTGTCAACTAAATAATCTAAAACAAATTGCAGATATGAACCAGTAGGTTACATTTATGATTATCAAAATTACAACAAAAAACTTTTAATGTGTGAGGCTTTGCTACTCACCCCCGGAAATTAAATGTACTAACTCCGAGGTCAGACAGCCTCATGCAAAGGGATCACACACGCACACAGTACTTTGATTGGTCAGTTTGCTTTATAAACTCCAGGTTTTCAGTTGTCCTGCATTTCTGGATACAAATCCAGAATGCTGATCCTTCCTCTTCTGACCCAGAACATTTGATCTAATGAGGAGTTTTTTTTTAATTTGTAGGACTAACACAAATCCACAAAGTCCAAAGGTAGTAATTCCACAAAATAAAGCCCATGTTCAGTTCCAAAATAAGGCCACGGCACCAGTTCCAAGAAAGGCTGTATATAAGTGCTTTCGTTCCTTTATTCACAATAAAACACGGAATTTCTTCAGATACAAAAAAATATATAATTTCCTCACCATTAAATACTGTTTTAAAAATGACAAATTAGTATTGGTCCCTTTCACCCTAATTAATTGTTACTTTTAAAGTATTAGGAGTAGGAGTGAAAGGAACCAATATTAATTTGTAATTTTTATATATATTTATATTTGTGCACACATTTTATTAGATAGGAGTTAGCAAGGTTGTAGGATTAAATAAACAAAGATGTAAAAAGTTCTTAGGAAAGAACTGTAAATTATTATTATTGTTTTAAATGAAGTTGAAGTCGTATGACTTTTAAAACAGTATTTAATGGAGAGGAAATGATGTATTTTTTGTATCTGCAGAAGTTCTGTGTTTTATTGTGAATAGAGGAACGAAAGCGCTTATACAGTCTTTCTTGGAACTGGTGTCATGGCCTTACTTTGGAACTGAACCATGTGCTTTAATTTGTAGGACTATTGAGACACTGTCGGACAAGCAGGATAGAGTTTTGTAGGATTCAGTCTTCTTTAAACCACATGGGGATTTGTACCACACCTTGTTTGCTTGGTACCTCCTGAGAAAATGCCTTTCTCCCCTGTTATTTCACCTTCTTGCCAGTGAAAATATTTTTTAGGAGCCAGATGAAACCCAGACTACTTGGGGTAGTGTCTGTATTGAAAGTTCTTTTTCAACTGATTGGTATTTAAAGTTGCTGTTACAGGTTGATGATCTTTGCCATTCTTTTCTGGCTTTGTGCTGTGAAGTGTACTTTATTTTAAAGCAACTGTTCCTCCTTTTAGGATGTCCCACATTTTGCCACAGTGTGATGTCCTTACTCATCACTGTTGCAGCATTCCTTACTAAAGGAATATCCTGCTGAGGCTAGCAGTATGTCTGGTCAGCATACCAAAACCTTAAACCCTTGGTGCCGTTCATTGGCTGTATGTCTTACATCCAGGACGCAAGGTATTCATGTGATTTATGGCTGCCTAATCCTCAGAGCTTCTTTGCTGCCAGTCTGAATGCTACATTTTAAATTCAGTAAATCCTGTGGTCTTGGAAAAATGATGCCCAAAAAGCAGTGATAAAAAGCAGATTTAATAACTATTCCCAATCCACAATTCTACAGGCAAAGTCACCAAGTAACTGCAACTTAAACTCTCTCATTCTCCCTTTACAAGAACTTCTTCAAACTTGCATTTTATCACCACTTTGTGGGCATCATTTTTCCAATAGCATAAGATTTACTGGTTTGTCTACAAGAAGTGCTGTTAAAATACATTTTAAATTCAGTCTGTAAAGTTTGTTGTATTGTTTCAGCTATCAAGCCTAGAACCGATAAGTACCCCGCTGGGGACTTCTTCCTTCATTTTTGTTGGTTTATCATTTTACATGTCATCCAGAAAGGGGAAATGTGATTTGTGAGAGACAAAGACAGACATGACAAGTGCCTTTTCTGTCTAGGTGCAAACAACTGTCATACTCTGTATGCTAATTGTCAGGTTTTTGTACCCATAACCCCTTGTAGCAGCTTGTCCTCCCTTTCTTTTTATCTGGTGAACTAATGTCTGAAGTTGCTTGCTGCGGGGTACCATAGCTTGTGAATCCTCCCCGTTCATCCTGTTCTTAAGAAGTTGAAAAAGGCAGTTGTAGAGAATTCTACTGTCCAGCGTCTGCTGTACATCTCCATGGGTCAGATGAACCAGGGAGTCGTCCAGTTGTGCCTCCAGCTCCCTCTCTTGGCTTATTTGGAGGCCGACACAGGGCTGGTTTCTCACGCATCCACTCAAGTTGAGCATCTCCTACATATGAGAAGGATTAGCCGTAGTTGATTATTTGGGAAGGGCCTAGGGTGATTCCCCCAAATTCTTGTTAGGTAAGAGGTTCCTGGTTCCTTCATTGAAGTCCGGCTGGGCTCTGAACCACCTAAGCTTGTTAAAGTTGCGGTACCTTTGAAGAAAAGATGGATTTCTAAGCATCAGTGTCATGTGGCCAAGGTTCCCCATAAAGATTGACAGGATTTCACTCTGGGTCTTTTTAAGGCCCTTATGGCCTTGAAGCACTCTCAAGAGTCATCTATGCCTTCTGCTGTTCCTTTTTCCACTCCCTTTAAATGGCTTAGGTAGTTTTGGTTCTTTTGAAGATGTGGAATTGGATTCTGGATAAACGTTCCCAGCATATTCTTTTCAGATATATTCTTTTCTGTTGCTGTTGGGTCAGAGGATGAGGGTGCTCTCATTCCCCTGTTGCATTGCTTTCTTTTGGTGACAACATCGTAAAAATAATGTACCACTTTCAGTGGAAGAGTTCCCAATTTCTGAAGTACAAAAATGGTATTGTGCTCTTTTTCAAATGAGTTTTCCCAGGCTGCCTTAAATCCCTCCAGTGTTAGAACCCCTTCTGTGCACCTTTATTGCTGCTTCCCAGTCTCCTGAGTTTCACTCTTCTGCACCTACGAAACCTTACAAGTTTTACAGGGTGCCTGAGGCTCAAATGTTTTTTTCAAATCCCTCCTCAGACCCAGAGTAATTTCACTTTATCCTGATAAACCTTAATTACAATCTTCCATACTTGTCCCTTCAGACAAGGGCGGTAGGACTTGTGGATAGGTATGGGAAAAAATTTATACCACTACCACCTTGGCATTTAGAGCCATAAACTACTGCACCCGTATGACCTGTTATGTGCTGGCTGTTCTGTTTAAACCTGGTGGTGGTTTGATTCCAGAGCAAAGACTTGTGCTGTTTTTTTTATTGAATTCTGCTTCCCAAGTGGCTAGCCGTTCTATAAAATGCAGTTATGCTGCTGCTGATGCATCTTCTAGAGTAGCTGCATCAGTTATGTTATATGTAGATATTCCTGGCTTAGGTTAGACATTCTTCCTGAGGATTGATTATAAAAGCAGAGTTCTTGGATCCTACCTTAGAACTCCATAAGTCTGTTTGTGCAACTGGATAGCTTTTTAAAACCTTGCATGATAAAGGGAAGGTTATGCAGGACCTCCTATTCTTTCCCCTATCCCCAAGTTTCTATGGAGTTGTCCTTCCTTTGTGTGTAGAGAGCAGAAGCCTCCCTTAAAGGGCAAGTCATCTTCCAAACATATGTTTTTGGATAAACCTGCTCAGGATACTAGCAGTCAAAACCCCTCTCTTTCTGACAAAATCTGCTTGTATTTGACTTGTATCCTTCCCTGACCCATGGCCTGTTTCTTCTTTCCCTCTGGTTAGTACTGTCCTACCCCAGCTAGCAACAGATCACTACAGATTCTAAGGTTCTTTCCATTATGCAAAAAGGTTACTTCATGTTTTGGAAATCCCTTTACTGTTTTTTGGGGATTCTTCAGCCCCCACTTTGCCACCTTTATCATTTTCCTCCAATTTTGCCGGACCTTTTGACTCTTGAGATCAACTCAGCCAGTTCCTCCCTTATAGAGAGGCACAGTTTTTTATTCCAAGGTGTTTCTGGTTCCCATGAGGTAGAACCATTCTGGATCCCTCTTTTTTCAACACTCTTCTGAAAGTACCCTCACTCCAGTCCCTGCTTCCCTTGCTGCTACTTACGCCAGTCTGATCTTATTGGACCTGAAAGATGCTCGTCTACTCATCCTTGTTCACCCTCTATTAAAGACATTTTATGGTTCTGTTTCTTCCTCATGTCATCAGTTCTGTGCTTTACTTTTGGTCGTTCTACAGCTCTGAGAGTCTTTACCAAATTTTTGGCTCCAGTCCTATAGCTTACCACAGACTCAGTGGTATTCAGATTTTCCCCCTATCTGGACGATCATTTCAAAGCTTCAGCATCTTCAGAGTCTCTCTCTCTCTCTCTCTCTCTCTCTCTCTCTCGTTTTTGTTTTTGTTTTTACCACGCTTTTGCTGCATAGTTTGGGATTCACCCCCCATCTCGAAAAAGCTGTTTTGATTACTTCATAGGATCAAGTTTTCTTGCGATGTAGGATTTGAACCCTGTCTATGATGGCCTTCTTCCTCCTAAGGTCGACTTCTTGATGGCTTTCTTCCAGTTTCTTCTTCCTTTACAAGTGGTTGAAAATTAAGCTCTTTCATTCTGTTACGATCAGGACCTAAATCACTTTATTCTGAAGTCCTGATCTCCAACAGGGTGAAAATGCTTAATTGTACATTTGTAATAAACTTTCATTTTTTATTCTTTTGGATTGTGGCTGTTTGTGTGGGTGTGCCCCTTAAGCTACTTTTTATTTTCGGTTATTTGTTTGTGTTTTTTCTCCTTATTGGCTTGTCCTTTACAAGTGGTGTCTGCAAGAGAGTTTCTGGGGTGTATGGCTTCACCATTCCTACGGTTCCTGTACACAGACTCCACATGAGAAAGCTTCATTGCTATCCAATGTCATCCTCTGGAGTTTCCCATTGATCTTTTGCTTTGAATTTCTGTGGTAGTTTCATCAGATATTTCTGAATCCAGGCCTACCTTTTCAAGCTGTGTCCTTCACACAGGTGGGGGACTTCTTTCAACAGTATCAATATCCAGGGATTGTGGTCTTCCCAACAACTTGGAGGATCACACTAACATTGAAGAGATGAAGGCTTTGCCATTGGCTCTTGAAGCCTTCCATTCCCTCTGGGTTTTGGGTCCCATCTGGGTTTTCACAGAATAAACACGTGTCATGTGGTACATAAACATGTAAGGGGCACAGTCTTGCCTTCTTTGTAGACTGCCTCTTCTTGTCTGGGACTTTGCTATCTGCCATCATCTGATCCTTTAGGCCATCTACAATCCCTCTGAGCACAATCTTGTGGCAGACAGCCTGAGCATGTCCAGGGCATATCCTCAAGAGTGGATGCTTCACAGAGGTCTTCCTGGATACTATCCATCGGTATTGCACTCTTCAACCAGGTCTGTTTGCCTCCCCTCTAAACAGGCAACTTCTTGGCTTCTGTTCCAGGTTGCAGAGTCCTCTAGCTTGGAAAATGGATGCTATGTCATTTTCATGGAAAGGGATGTTTCTGTATGCTTATCTACCTCTGTTGCCCAAGGTCTTAGATGAGATCATGTGGAACAGACTCAAAATCTTGTTGCGGACTCCCTTTTGACCCAGGCAGCCTTGGTTCCCACTTCTGCTTCATCTGGCTAGGGCCAGTCATCACAAGTTATGTCACAAGAAACAAGGGCTTTCTCATTCACCATAGTCTGCTCACCTAATGTTTGACTCTTTGTTGCCAAAAAGGGATCAAAACTCTGTCACTAGTTTTCTGATGATATTTTGCAGCTGACTAGAAAACTTACTATTAGAAAATTCTATGTTGTCAAGAGGAGAAGTTCTTCTCATTTGTGTCGGTCATGAATGGGAACCTCTTGTAGTGGGTATTCCAACGGTTTGTGAGTTGCTCAGTTCTGGGCTGGTGTAATCCTCTGTTAAAGCTCATTTGTCAGCCATTTCTACTTGTCTGCCTTGGCTCCACTACATCCCTCTAGATTTAAAGTTAAACAATTTCTAAATGGCATTCTTTGTATTAAGCCCCTGAGGAAGTCCATTCCACCTTCTTGGAACCTTAATTTTCTTCTGGAAAAGTTGACTCTGCCTCCTTTTGAACTTGCAGCTTCTACTTTACAATTCTGTAATTGAAAGACTTGTTGGTGGCCGTTACTTCTGCTAGGAGGGTCTCTAAACTCCAGGCCTTCGTGGTAGCTCTCACTTTTTGATTTTCCACTGAGTTTCTCTTTTCACCAATCCTTTCATGGACCAAGGTGGTCAATGACTTGGCCTTAAATCAGTCCATGTACCTACCTTCTTTTTTCCTTTCACCTCAGAGATCTGGTGAGAGGTTTCTACTTACTTTAGGTTTGCATAGACAGCGCAGATATATTTGGATAAAACAAGATTTTACAAAATCTGAGCAGTTTTTCCTTTCATGCCACCATCTCCTTTGATTTCTTATGACCTTTTGTGTGTCTGTGTGTGCTTTTCATATTAAGCAGCTTGTTTACTTCTGTTTGTGCTCATTCTACCAAGGTGGTAGCCTCTTGTGGTGCTTTTTTTCAAGGGTCTGGATGCTAGATTAATTTTGGAAGTTGCTACTTTGTTTTCTCTACATACTTTTACTAAACACCACAATTTGGATGAAGTGTTGGTTTTGCCAGGACCATTTTTCATATTTTTTGGAGGGGTTCTTTGGTTGCTTCCTCCTCCTGTAATTTTTGTGCTTGAGGAGTACTGCAGCAGTGATGAGGAAGGACACAGTACAGTTGTGTAAGAACTTACCGTAA